>NC_053427.1:7928372-8228372 GCF_007990345.1 Gossypium hirsutum
TTGATTATGTTTTAATGTATGATTGACTTTTTTATTTTTTATTTTTTTTTTGAGAATTCTTTTCTTGTTTGACATTAATGTGGCTAGAAATTAAGTTCACTATATGCATTGTTGTCAAAGGCACAAGGCAAACCTAGGTGAGAGAAGCTGATATTGCTTCCTGAGTGAAGCAGGGTGTAATATTTATATGTTTTTATATATACAAAATAAGCTTTAAGATTTATAACTATATTCATAAACTCAAAAAAGTGGTCCACTTTTATCCTACAAAACATGAGACATTTGCCTTATTCTTTTGGCCAATATGCATGATTTGTTTATAATCCCAAGTTTGTTATTGAATGCTCAAATACTTAGAAATAGAGAGTTCGATAGTGTACTTATTGAATGCTCAAATACTTAGAAATAGAGAGTGCAATAGTGTACCTTTTATCTTTTACTATTATAGGTACAGTTAATGATAAGACATAAAATTTAAAGAAATGCAAGATCTTCAGTCAGGCTGGCTTTTCTTTTGCGCCTATCACCTTGTAGAAAAATGCAATTAGGTGCACCAAGCATGTGCCTTGCCTGAAAGAGTCTGAGGCAAGTTTTATAGAGTTTCACTTTAGCGTCTAGCCATCTGCCTTTACACAGACTATAAGAAACTTTTACCTCAGATCTTGTTACATTGTTTTTGTTGCTCTATTCCCAGGATGAAATGTCTGTCAGTGGGTCGGGAACCATTGTCATAAAATCTCCTAGAGGATCTCAATCATCTGCATTGTTTCGTGACTCAAGCTCCCTTGTAAGCTTCCTTCACTTCAAAGTTGTCTTCACAAAAGTATTAAGGAGATAAAGTTTGTATTGCTTTCTTGTCTTGACCATTGATTTTATTAATTTTAATGTGTTGTGTAGTCTAGCAGCACATATGAATCTTTTGAAGATGCTTCTACCAGTGGAACTATTGTGTTACGTGGCCAAACTGATGATCCTGATTCTCCACGAACCCCAAGATCCAGGCAAGGAATTCAAGATAGAACTTCGAGTGCATCAGTTGAAGATAGCGCATCAAATCTTGCAGAGGTGGTTTTTAACCGTAAACGTTTTGATATTCCTTGTTTGGTTGTGAATTATAATGTTATAGAACCTGCATCATTAATTAATAATTGATACTGATATGTTTTATGATGTTGCAGTTTTGCTATTGTATATCTCTAACATGCACTTGTTTGATACTTTACTTATTGTTCTTAATTCTGTCTTACAAGAAATACTCAAATCATTCTTTAGCTGGATTTCTCCTGAAGCCTTTCACTGTATAATGTTCTTATTATTTGATATGCAAATTCCTCTTGTAGAATCTGAGTTTAGCATTGAACTTGAATTTATTATTAGCTTCCAGATTGAGAGTGTATCATCATGCTTTCTATCGAAACTCATCTTGTAATGTCAATTCAGGCAAAGGCTGCAATTCAAGCAGGGTTGAGGAAAGCAAATGCTAGGGACAGGTCTTCAAGGAGCAAGCTTAATAGTCCTGGCCATGAAAACAGAAGAAAAGACCTAACAAGTAACTGTTCTGATTCGTCTAGGTAAGCCTGATAAACTATGTTACTTGGACTCGATTGTGATTGTGAGATATGGGTATGTGCCCAACATATATATGTTTAATTTTTCATTTCTTTTTTCATGTATGTGGAGGGTCCCTGAATGATCATATCTCCGTATGCATGTCCAAAAATATGTTTAACATGGGTACTTCAAGAAAGATGATGAGTTTGAGCAACCTAATAAAGAAATTAACTTTTTACATCTTCAAATGCAGAATTTTATATATCTTTGGTATTTGGTTGTGTCATTTTCTCTGAAGTATTGCATTTCAATTCCAGCGGTTCTCGTGAATATTTTGATGCACCCAAATTACTTTCGAGATCAAGCCAAGCTAGTAATGATGAAGAAAATGCTAAGATAGCATCAGCATCTGTACCACTATCAATGTTACTTATTCCTTCTCTAAAAGAGGTGCGTACGATATACATGTTTTTTTAGTTTTTCCTTGCTAATTAGTGTGATAGAGGTAACATCCAAATATTCTTCCAATTTAAGTAATCTTTAACCCAGAGGGTGCATTAAGATGCTTATCAATTATCAAGTATGCAATATGTATAACTTAGGCTGTGCTTGGTAGAGAGGAAAGAAAATTAGAAAGATGAAAAATTAAAGAGGTAGAAAAATAGAAAGATGGAAATATAAATTGTTCGTTCCATGGTTGTGCTTGGTAGGAAAGATGGAAAATTTGAAAGATAATGTAATTTTCTTTCCATCCATTGCTTGATAGAATTGAAAAATGGAAGGAAATGAAATAGAACATTTGAAAAATGCATAATTTTGAATAACATGGACCTCTCTCATTTTCTCCCCTCTCATTCTTCCAATTAGGAAGGGTTGGGTTCTATGCATTAGGATGGAAAATGATTCTCTGTCCTATCTTCTTTCCTCTTTACTTCTTTTCCGTACCAAGCACACTTGAAATTTATATTTTTCCCACTTTTCCACTCCCTCTATCCATCCCTCAACTTTTCCTCCCAACCAAGCACACCTTTAAGTCTTGGTAATAACTCTAATTCATCTGGATCAAAGTAGCCTTATAATAGTAACTGAAGTGAAACAAGACTCCAGACCTGCTTCTGTCAGTGGGTAATCATGAAAATTGTCTTAAGGTGCGAGGAAAATTTCAGACTGTGAGATAGGATGTTTGAAATAGTTTTGACTCGTGGAATATTAATCTAAGGTGAGCAACTTAATATGAGTAAACTCGTGAGGAAGTCTAAAACAGGTGATTCAAAGAGCGACCTGTGAGTATATGTGTGTGTTCAAAGCCATTAATTCATATTAAGAACTTCTTTGGGAACATGATTCTATGATGTATATGATATGGATGCTTTTATTGCAATAGGAGATTTAGTTTTATTTATTTATTATATCAGGTTTTATTAAGAGTTTTAGTTTTACTTATTTTCTCGACCTGTGACTAGATCCTACACCAAGACGCATAACAGTATACTTCAATTTCCTCTATTACTGTATCAGCTATCAACATTTGTTAAGTCTGAATTAGATTTGTTATATCTTAATAGTTTTGTCAATGCACATAATGTAGGTCATTGCTGATGATTCAGAAGGGTCAGTTGTGCGTGCAGTTACGAATTCCCTCATAAACATGGAGCGTGCAAAGCCTGGATCTTGTGAAGCTCTTGTTCGCAAGTTGCTCGAGCGATTGGCAAGGTTATAAACTTTTTATTTTCTATTCCCATGGTATTGTTCCCTTTATATGTATTGCACTGTCTTTTAACACGATGGAACTCAAGCAGAGGTAAAATTTTGCAGCTCAAAGGAATCTTCCATGAAAGATATGCAGGAGCTGGCCGCTCGCAAGTTCAATAAGGGAAAAACAACTCCTGAAGATGCACAAAATGCAAACCCAGAAACTGAGAGTCGAAAAAGGCAGCAGCATAAAGAGCTTCCTTCAAATTCCAACTTGAGCCCACTTGCTAGATTTCTACTTTCTAGGTTTGTTGAAATATTACTTCTTGACTAGACAAATGATTTTCTATGATAGTCTTAAGTGTTGGATATGGGTATGTTCAATTTTTTCTTTGAGAGTTTTTGGAGGATCATATCCTCAATCCTTGTCAAAAAAATGTGTTCGGCAGCAATGTTGAACATGGGTCTTTGAAGAAAAACAAAAAGTTGGAGCAACATTGGCACTAAACTGTAGGAATAATTGATGGTAAACAATTCGATATCTAGCACTACCCGATCCTATTTCTACTGATTAGATTTGGTATCCATAGTGGATTCAAAACGATTCAGACAGAAACCTTCAGATCTCCAATATCTGAATCGGCTTTGAATATGGTTTGGACTTAGGATAATGTTGAACACCAGAATGGTTCGTTTTCATATGTTTTGAAAGTTACAGATCTAATCCGCAGCCATGTCTAAGTAAACTGTTTTTGTGATGTGATAATGCAGATGGCAAAGCCAAACATGAGGTGGAGATATCAACCCAAGATTTGATTATATCTCTGTTTTGTAGCGTGTTATTTTCTTTCATGCATTTGTTATGATTTTGATTGTACATAACCTTTTTAACAAATTGTGTATTTGTTATCCCTTTTGATTAAATTCTCTTTCTACATTTTTGTTTCTTGAGGTGCCAATTTTCATGTATACTTTATTTTGCTTTACAACATGTAATCTCAACAATATTTAATCATTTATTAAAAATTTACTTTTTTTCTCGATTTGATTATATTCAATTTTTTTTAAAAAAAATTAATCCATTTTTAGTGTTTTTGGATGTCATCTTTTCATGGCTTAACGTACTTAAATTATTTTTTTTAGGGTAAATTACAATAAAGTTTTTTTTTTATAAAATGACCACTCAATTATGGTTTTAGTTATTGAATTATAAAAAATTATAAAATGATAATTTAATTAATTGTCTTTCATCATATGGTTAATGTAAAAATTTAGTTGGGTGATCATTTTGTAATTTTATACAATTGGGCAATACAAAAAATTTATTAATAATTAGATGATATTTTGTAATATTTTATAATTGAATAACTAAAAAAGAAAAAAAAAACCATAATTAAGTGATTATTGATGTTTCAAGTTGATAGTTAAATAATTGCATCCCTGAATTTCATCATAACAATACCATGTAACACGATTTTCTTCTGGAATTGATGGGAAGAAGAGAGAGAAAAGGGGGAAAATAGAATAAATGAAACAACGTAAAAAAAGGAATAAGTTAGCTGAAATATTTTAATGGAGATAATATTGAGTAATAAAAGAGTAGCTTAAGAGCCAGAAAAAGTTCAGAAAAATTAGTATAGTTTAATTGCCAATATGTTTGTAGGTTAAAGATAGTTTTTTTCTTATTTATGTCTGAAAATTTGAATCTCAAATTCAACTACTTTAAGAAAAATGTTCAAGAACAATAAAATCAGAATGAATGCAGATATTGATGTTTTTATTATTTCTCTGTTTTCTTTCTTCTTGATATCTGATCATTTTCATGAATTGGAGGTCTCAAGACCATCGGAAAAATGTTATGTATTTACCAGCTGAAATTCAACTACTTTAAATGATCCAAATTCCAAGCTTTCCATATGTTAGGTAAAAAATGTGTCATTGTTGCAATACTTCCAGTTTCAGCACTGTAGACTTCCAAAGATCGATAAAACACAAGAATTAGAGCCACAGCTGCTATGAATTTTAAATGAGTTCTTGCATGTATCTATACCAGACTTTAATTAAACTGGTGTTACGAGCTAACCAGAAACTTGGTTGAAAAACAAAATCTAAAATACCTTGTCTTTTACAAACAAATATGATTACAAGGATATTTATATCTTCTATATCAAATCCTTAAAAGAAAACACAATACCAAGCTTGAACCTTGAACCTTAAAAAAGTGTCAACAAATACTCCAAAGAGGCATTGACAATTTCAATTTTAAAGATTAATATATTTTTTTTTCTTTCACCTGCTTCACATAATCTAGTAAACATTATGCCAAACACATATATGTTATTTAAATCAATCAAAAAAAAAAAACACACCAATGCAATCTCCATTCATTTCCAGGTAACATCAATTTAAGAATATCATAGCTATGTTATTCAGTGTTAAATCGGAGTAACATAATATCAGTGATTTTCAGCCATGACCAACATTCAATTATGGCAAGTTTTACACATAGCAGCATGGCAGCACAAACTGGGTTGAACCTAACTTCTCAAGCTTAAATGGAGAGTGCTTTTAATCAACAAATATAACAAATCACTACACAACACTTTCTAAATTACCACTCTGGATAACGACCATCCATAAAGATTTGGTTATAAATTTGTGACCAATGGATTTGCTACCCTAAGATTGCAGACAAAACAAAAATTAGGAATTGGTATTCACCTCTTCGAATTCTATTTCAGTTCTTCGTGTAGCAAGGTTTACAGAAATGAATGCCAAGCACCATTTAACTGCGAGCTGTGAATGAATTAGTCAACTTTTAAGCAGGAAGAGGGTGCATGAGGGAATATACAAAGTTAATACCAGCAAAACTCCATTACAGGTTAGAAAACTCAACTGCCTATGATTGATAGAAAGCAAAACAAGATCTATCAAATGTTCATTGCAATAATGCAATTTCTTTTTGTCATTTGACATGTACCGAGCAAGATCAACTACAAAAAAATCATCCACCGGATAATAAGCCGTTATACTATAAAGAGGTGGTTTTCGTAGCTCACTGAAGAGAAGTTGCTGATCTCTTGCTGCAAAACAAAACTGCAAACCGAAGCTGGCCATATTTGTGTTTGGTTCGGGGTGATCTCCTATTTCCGTCTACCATGAGAAGGTTGCTTTACTGGTGTCAGCTTCCGGAATGCGGCATGCAAAAGCATAACTATATGAAAAATATAATTATATGTTCAAACAAATTACGCAAACATCAACAGAAGTTTCAAAAGAAAATGCAATATTTACCTATATAACTGACAACAAGGGTACAACACAAGGCCATTTGAACATTCAACCACAACAAAATAATTGCAGTAACTGCAAAAGAAGAAATAAAGTTGGTATTATAAAACCAAAAGAAAATAGCTTCTATCTGTATATGTTCATACAAACCATAAATCTTTTGCCTAAGAATCCCAGGAAATTTTAATATTTTGAAGTTTGCTTGAAGCAAGGGTCATCTTTCGCAGATACAAAATAAAAGAGGCATCGAGGGATCAAGTGTCATCAAGTCAGCTTCACATGTAATTTCTACTAGCAATATTTGACTATTCTTCTTAAGACTTCACTTAAATATTCCTCTAATGAAGATTATATAGTGCTGAAATTCAAGAACTCACCGCATTGCACAAAGCGAACCAAGATCATTTCAGTGACAGGGAATCGATCCAAACCCCATTTATCACTGAAGAACCTGAATGAATCCCAAAGTGCCAAACTTGATATCAACCCAACAAGTGCAAGTGGCAGCTGATACCTATGAAACAATAACAGAAAACCTAGTGATTAACCAAGCTGAGTTTATAACCTATGTTAAGTTTCTTTTTCTCTTTTCCCACAAGTTCCTCAGGAAACAAACAAGAAACCCAATTTAACTCATCCTTGGAAAGAACCAGAACAATCCTCAAAACTAACAACAAAATACCAAAGATTAATGCAAAGAAAGAAGAGTGTTTTTTTTGCTTACAGAGAACAAGCGAAGAAGAGGATAAAAAGTGAAGCATAATTCCGAGCATAACGCTTAACATTCTCTTGAACCCTGAGCCTTGCTTGAGAAGCCGAAGCTGGAAACGAATAGGACCCGAAATCCGCGAAGAACCCTTTAGTCCACGACGGAGTTTCGCCGGAGAAATCGTTGGTGGTGAGCTTGGCGAATGGATTGAACGTGAGTAGAGAGAGCAGCGTCCATAAATGAGAGAAAAAAGAGACCAAATATCGGAAAAGGAAGCTGCTGATTGGGATGGTTATTGTTGGGTCGCTAATCGTGGAAGTACCGGTGGTGGCGGCAGCAGCAGCGGCGGTCTGTTGGTTGTCGATGACGTCTAGGTAGCCGGAGTCTCGGAGCCACGATTCGAAGGTAGGGTCTGGGACGCTGAGAGATAATGGATTAGAGGAAAACACCATTTTTCTTTAATTCTTTTTTGAGATTTTCCTTTTTTTTTTCTTTTCCTCCTTGATTCTTAAGTTCAGGAATTTTTAGGTTTAATTTTGATTTAGTCCCTTTATTAATTTAAAATTTAAAATTTAATATCTATATTCTCTATTTTTATAGAATATTGGGTTAATGTGCAAATGAAAATTAAAATTTAACACTATATTTTGCATTAATTGACATCTAAATTTAGCATAACACTTTTACTATATATTAAATTTTGTATTTTTTTTAAAATTGCTTTTCAATTTCAATTTAAAATGATTTGAAGACAAAATTAAATTTAAAAAATATTTTAAATATTTTATTTTAATAGCTAAAATACTAAATTAAGTAATATAATATAATATAAAAATTAAAATTATTTTATAAAAAAAATTAATTTTTATTTTTTATTTTTTTAAAATTCAAATGTTTTTTTCCACTAAAATTCTAAGCTAATTTTTTAATATTTTATAAATGAATTTATTATTAAAAATTAAAATAAAATATTTAAAATAATATTTCCCTCATGAATTTGTTTCATCACCAAAATCAATATTGAGTGATAAAATTTAATTAAATAAATCAAAATTAGTGGCAAAATTATGTAAAATGGAAAGTTTAATGACAAAATTCAATCACATAATAGTTGAATGGTAAATTTACACATATTCACAAAATATAATGGCAAAAACCAATTAAAATAAAATATAAGGTCAAATTTCAATATTCATTTATAATATAGTAGTAAATTTACACTTTAGCCCTGAACTCTGCGTTCGAACTCATATCCTCCTAAATGTTACAATAATAAAGCTACTGACTGAGTTAAAATCGAATCAATAATTTGATGTTTTTTATAATGTTATCAATAAATCCGAATAGATAGCATCTCGATTTTATTATTATTATTAAGGTGTGATGGGAATTTTTTAAAGAAAAAATAATTTTAAGCATTCGACTAATAGGTGAATTTATTGACTAGATTATCATGTGATCCCGATTGAATAACAATAAGAAATTCATATTAATTTGAACTTTTTAAAAACATAGAGGATCAAATTAAACTAAATTAAAATAAAAAGATTAAATCTTAAATTACAATACAATAGAGGTACTAAACCATAATTTGACCAAATTTTTATTTTATTTTCCCCCTTTTTATAGGGCCATTTACCGCCATGATTTCCAACCAAACGTTCATATCTGCACCATTGGGAAAAATATGGCATTGAGACATTTCTTCAAACACCTTACCATCTTAACTTCCAGCTATGGTTTCTGCACTCTCTCAAGCCGTTTCATTCACCCATCTCTCACTACCCTATTCAATAACATCAATCCCAAAACCCAACCATTGATTCCCACAAAGTTTTCTCTTCCTTTGTCTCATTGTTACACCTCAGTCTCTCACCCTTCCACTTCTACCTTATTATCTCCTTATCTCTCTGTTCGTATTCGATGTCCAAAAGACATTGCTGTAAGCTTTAATTCAATGATTCAAATTTTGGGTTTTGTCTTATGGATTGAAAGGAAATGTAAATTTAACCCCCGCCCCCTCCCTTTTTTTTTCTTTTTGTTGGGGTTGTTTAGGATGTGTTTTCTGAAGCTCTTATGTGCTTTGGTGCAACTTCGACTACTGTGGATGAAGATGATAATTGTGACACTTCTAATGAGGTTAACCCTTTCTTTTTGTTGTTGTTGATGTTTTGGGATTGTTTTTAAGGTTATTGTGCGAGGAGAAATGGGTGAGCAGAGCTTGTGAAATGGCTTCTTAAGTATAGTTTTTGAATGATATTTGTATTTCTTATGCAGATATGCATTGAGTCTATATTTCCAGAATCTGAAGATGTGGACGTATGCATCTCACAGGCTGCTGATTCTGTAGGCTTAAAAATGATACCTAGTTATGAAGTTAAAACGGGTGAACACTATGATTGGATAAAGAAAACTCAGGTTAGTTCACTTTTCTCATTCTCTATATGTTGTGCTGCAATTTCTCTTATGAACTAGGAGCCAAATTGCATTTCAAAGAGCAAACTGGTCCTTTAGTTATATGAGACACATTATGTGAAACTGTCTGCAGGAGGTATATTTGACACATTATGTGAAATTGTCTGTCAACTACACCAGTTTTAGTAGAAGAAATGTATGAAACTTTTAATGAAAAGGACCGGTTTGTGCTTTAATCTAAAGTATATGGACTAATTTGCCCATTTTTTGAATAAAGGGGTTAAAATGCAATCTGACTTCCAGTATAGGGGCCTCCATGATACTTTTACCATTGATATTCAAATCTCAGCTAAACCTTGGGTTTTGTTATGGTATAATTTAGCTTCAAAGCACCTATGTAATTGAGAAAAGTTTTATTATTAATTAAGTTTTAATTATGGAGAAAAGTTTTAATTAAGTTTTATAAATAATGACTTATGATTAATACTAATATGGAGAAAAAAGGCTGGAAACAGGCAATTGATTTATTTACAAGTGACATGCCTTTCTTTGGAAATTGTAATGTATTCGATAACTACTTTTGGGAGGATTCATTGTTGGATCTTATTTTATAATTGGTTTATAGCTCTACAATTAATATATAATTTCATTGATAATATAATTTGAACCCTTGTTTTCTGTTTGAGATAGGAATCATTTGATCCAGTTGAAGTGACTGAAGGACTTTGGATTGTTCCTGAGTGGAAGACTCCCCCAGTATGGTTATCTCCAATTAACTTCTCTTAAGGTTTTGTTGCAATCTTTGTTTATTATATATACGAAATCTATGTTATCCAGACTCCTCATTTTTTGCTAAAGTACTCTGTCCAACACTATGACACAGATTCAGAGAAAAAATTTTAAGCATGTCCGTGTTAAGAACATACTCCGACACTCATCCTCGAGTCCTGATAACATAATATGCGACTCTCTTCTTTGCCATCTTCTATAAACTAGTGGGCATTGTGCTGTAGTATGTACATAGAAGAATTCTATTTTATTTTTTATTTATTTTTTAGTATTATTGGTGATTTGAACATGTAAAAGGTGTTTGCTTTCACTGCATTAGGATGTTAAAGCAACAAATATTATTCTCAATCCTGGATTGGCATTTGGAACTGGGGAGCATCCAACCACTAGATTGTGTTTATTGCTGCTACAGAGATTGATCAAAGGAGGAGAACGTTTCTTGGATTATGGCACAGGTTCTGGCATTTTGGCAATTGCAGCACTTAAGGTAATTTAATTCTTAATTATATGATTGGATTGTTAATCTATGTTACTCAGACTCGGGTGTGAATACTAGATCCAAGTATGTCCAATTTTTTTCAAGTGTTTTCATGTATTGGAGAGTTGTATTGCCATATTCATGTCGAACTCGTTTTTGAGACATATCCTGATATGGTATGGAATATGACCCTCCAAGGGTCCTCCAAAGACAGGGAAAAACTTAAAAAGATTGAAGATACCCATGTTGGATATATGTCTGTATCCAACACTAACCCGAGCCTGAATAACATACGTGCCAGCTAACACATACATACTAATTTCTCAATAACGACCTGCAGTTTGGTGCTTCTTTCTCTGTTGGAATTGATATAGATCCCCTAGCAATAACGTCTGCACATCACAACGCTGCTCTGAATGACATAGGTCTTGAAAATTTTCAATTACGCCTGGTTTCCAGCAACACTTCCTCACCCTCCACCGATGAACATAAAGATATTCAAAAACAGACTTCATTTGAAGCAGTGGCCGAATCCGAACATGAAACATACGACGTGATCGTTGCAAATATACTTCTAAATCCTTTGTTAGAACTGGCCGATGATATTGTCTCTCATGCTAGGCCTGGTGCAGGGATTGGCCTTTCGGGTATTCTATCTGAGCAGGTACTTCTGCACAGGCCGTGCGTTCTAGCCCCATAACAGTTCTACCAGCTTAAGTGATTGTTTTAGTGTGATAGGAAACTAGATATTTGATCTGAATTGTTGCCTATATATATATATATTTACATACATTCGTACATATGAACCAATTCTTATTAGAGACTCTTAAAAGATGGCTATATGAACAGTAAAAGTATTATGAAGGTTCTTGTACGAGGAATTAGATTGCATTTTACTCTCTTATTCAAAAAATGAACAAATTAGTCTATGTACATTAGATCAAAGAGCAAATTAGTCTTTCCTGTTGAAAATTTCATCCATTTTTATTGTTAAAAATCGGTGTGGTTGATAGAATAACCAGACAATTGCACGAGCATGTGTAACTTGTTCTAACATATAAGAACTAGTTTTTAACAATAGAAATAGAAACTTTTTAATATAATGATCAATTTATTTTTTATTTAATGCACAAGAGGGACTAATTTGTCTATTTTTTTAGTAAAAAGAGTAAAATATAATTTGACTTTTAATACAAAGACTTTCATAATACTTTTACTTTATGTAAACCAATTGGATTTGATGTTAGGTTTATCAAAAAATTTTGAGACTATTTCTTAAAGATGAGTATCTGAACTAATTGGATTAAATCTAGTCAAAATTAGTCCACATCATGAGATCACCATAATTTTCCTTTTCATTTGTTTCTGCAAGCTCTTAAGACCAGAATCTTATTTCATCCATAGTTTCTTGAACCTCATTTTATATGTTTTATGCAGGTTCCTTGCATTATAGATCGATATTCTCCATTGCTAGACAACATATCTGTATCAGAGATTGATGATTGGGCTTGTTTAAGTGGTACAAAGAAACTGACTGGCAACTGAAGAACATTTTACCATTCAGTCACATAGAACTAGAGATGGTTTAAATTGGTTTTCGATTTTTTGAGAAAATATGTAACTTATATCATAAATGCAGTGCATTTTTTTTCATCGGAATCAAGTTACAGTACCTAATCTTCCATGGCAATTTATTACATTATTTCTTATGTAATCTACAAAATTTACTGCTGCTCTTATTGGATCTTTGCTTCAGATACAGTGATCACAAGTTGCAACACTCTAAGCATCTTCGCTGTCACTCATACTAGGACGGGTATCAATGTATACTTCTGATGAAAAGTCGATTTCGTCAACAATCCTTCCCCTGTCCCGTGTAAAGAGCAAATGAACATATATGATGTTTTCCATTGTCAAGAACTAAATTTGAAAAAGGCAAAGGTAAAAGTTTTACCTCTCAAGAACAAACTTTCCTTCTTTGTACTTTTGACTCTTCTCGCATGCTGCCTCCTGCCAGACAAAGATGGAAAATTTAGCAAAGGTTCACAATCTTCGGAACTCGATTTTGCTGAATAAAGGTGATTGTGTGTGTGTGCGCGCGCGCAAGCATGCAAGAGGGACAGAAATTACATATTTCCAGCCGACAATTTGTCCGCAACAGCAGCAAAATATATCAGCCACAGTATGCATCCCAGAAATCATCATCCTCTCTTCTAGGTCTCCAACTGTTATGTTCACCCTGAAGCATTAACTCTCATACAATAAGCAACTCGAAGCATCCATCAGCCCGATTATGAATTTTTTGAGGAACATGTCACAAAATTTTGAAGATTCATGGCGATTCATTGCTTTTGTAAAGATCATGATGATATAATACGAAAATTTCAGTATCACACAAATTATAACAGCTAGAAGAATCAGCCGGCAGCTTTAGTCGTTCAAATAAAACCAGTAAAATATTTTTTAAGAAACAAAAATGATTCTCTTCATTCAATCAATCATTGAAGGAATCTTACACGTTATTGAAGAGGTAGGCTTTCCCCCGGCGACAATGAAAAGACTGAACAAATAATGAAAATGACAAAGAAGTAAGTAGTGATTGCATGGAGTTGAAAATTATGAATTGTTTATACAAGAATTTAAATAAAAGAAAAAAATTCAGAACCGAGGCATACAGCTGAGAGGTACTAAGAATCCACATAAACTCTAAGAGAAACAGTGTGCGTAAGCAAGAAACAATGAGCCAATTAACCATCTAAAATTACACATAAAAACATAGATTCAACAGACTTGTAATGAAACATTATAGTTGGCAGTACATCCACAAACATGTTTAGCACAGGCATTTAATCTTGAAACCAAAGACAGTTTCATACATGTAATCTCATGGGGCTCAAAGAGCAGCATTCGTAATTTCTTTAGTTTCTGGATTGACTATATCGTCTTGAATGAAGTCAAGTGGAAAAGGTGGAAAACATCTCCATAAATAAGGGTATTAGCTAACTGTCTCAGTAGTTCTTCTACTCATGGGGTCCAAGGGAAAGGTACATACCATCTCGACATATAATGGAAAGGGGAACAATCTCAATAATTCATGTATTCTCCAATTTCTAAAGTGTGTTGCTTCTATCATAGGATTGCCAAAAGAAAATTGACCTGGAAAACAATGCGGAACTTGATTCCCAAGGTATATGCATAAAATAGTTAAAACTACTTCCAATTAGGAAATAACGATTAGCTTTGAACGAATCCGTGAACTAATTTTGTTACTAATTAAAAAAGCATCATTTAATAGGACAATTATTTGGTAAATTGCCATTGGAGTCTTCAAAAACATAAGGTTCCAAGGGCGATACGTGTCCTATTTAAGATATAGTAAAAAATAAAAATTCAGGAATTAGAAAAAAAAAAAAAAAAAAGGGTTATGTGGCCATATTTGAACCCTCCTTGTGGAATTAAAATATTCCACTAGCAGTGTACCTAATACTAACTCTATGTAATATATACATAGATATATATTGGAATTCTAAGTTCATCTCAGTGGTAGACTTTTGAGGCGTCCTACAAAATTAACCTACTATAACCTGGATACTATCGGGTTTCTCGAAGCACAACAAAGATTTTCAACATGAAAGGCTTTAAGATTTCTATCACTGCAAGACAACAATGCCTACAAACAATAGATTCACAGAAAGCATTGTAATTTGAAAAGGTAAATCAAAGACTTAATACAAGAGGACATGAGGCATAGTCAATGCATAACCCAATAGCTAACTGGAAAATGTAAGAATTAAAGATGATTGATTTCAACACATCTTAAAAAATAAAATTAGAGAATTTAGAAACATATCGTTTGAAGAAGCAACCATAATTGAAGCTTAAAATCCCTTAATCAACGATCCTTCAATTTTTTATGTTTTTCTTCCCTTTATCTAATCCTTGTAAATATAGACCTTTTTTCTTTTTAAATTAATAATACATATAATGAGTGAACACTAGATATACTAAAGTTTTACCCAAAGGAAAACATAAGTGGTATCAATAGTTCATCATTTACGAATTTTAATAACTTGATACTTATATGAGCATTATTCTATTTTGGTGCAGTTCCTTCCTACTGCCTTACATTCTCTGGCATGAACTATTTTTGAAGAATTAAATTTCTCGGAAGGGTATGAAAGGGTTCAATTTTCACTAGGTATACTGGATATTGACATGCTTTATTAAGTGAGAAATCTTTGGAGGTTACTATTGCAGAGGTGGAATATTCAAAAGCTAGAACAGGGTCGAACAAACCCAGTCTTATGTTTATGAGAATGAGCTTTGTTACGAATATCAAGAGTTCTCTTCCTTGCATCTAAACATACGAATAAGTCTCTTGCTGACACTTTGATGGCTAAATTAATCACTATAAAATATGGTAGTTAGGAAAGAACTCAATAACATATACTGGACATAAATGAAAAAGTTGCAAAAACTTAAAGCTTTAGGGATGAATGTGGATGAATCATTTTTGGTGCAGTTCATCCTTAACTCACTTCCTCAGGTTGCTCCATTCAAGATTCACTATAACCACGACCAATGACTAGTGGACGTTAAAGGAACAGACTAGTAAGTGCATTTAGGATGAAGTGAGAAAGAGACAGTATGGACAACATTTAACTCTTCCTATAACTTGTGGAGCTATGCAGAAGAAAGACTAATTTACTAAAGGAAAAAACAAATGAAGGCAAGGGAACTAAAAACATGTAGCTAGTGTCATGATGCAAAGTTTATTGCCAAGTGTTATTTCTGTGGCAAGAAAGGACATGTAGAGAATGATTGCAATAAGGGCATGACTTGGTTTGAAAAGAAAAGTACTTGCCAAATGTTATTTCTGTGGCAAGAAAGGACACGTAGAGAATGATTGCAATAAGGGCATGACTTGGTTTGAAAAGAAAAGTACTAACCTTTCTTTTAAATGTTACGAACCAAATTTTGTTAAAGTTCTTTCTAATACCTGGTGGATTGATTCTGGAGCTACTATTCCTGACAACCAAGAAATCAAAAGAAAGTGAGGTCATCTACATGAGGAACCATCTCAAGGTGGAAGTAATAGCTACCAGAACCTATCGCTTAATCTTAGAGACTAATAATCAAAATCCTATTTTATCTTCCTAACTTGACTGAGATGAAATTCGAATCGAATCAAATATATTTGTTCGAGTTAAATTAAAAAAAAATAATGACTTTGTATCCTTGAAACCATTGTCACCTACCGTAGTCAAATTTGTTATTAACTTTCATCTCCTCATAATTTATTTATTAATCTTTTATATACGGGTTAGCTTCTTTGCTTGCTTAGTTGCTTCAATTATTTTCTGATTTTTGTCACTATATATTTTGAAATTAAAAAATATATTAAATATAAAAAATTGATTTTTTAATAAAAGTTATCTCATAGATAAAATGTGAAATTGATACTAACATCAAATTTTAACACGAATATTTTATGGCATCATCAATAATTCAATTTTAATAAAAATTTATAAAGATTTAATATGATTAAACAATTAAATAATATAAATAGTACAAAATGTGAAATTTAATTTAATAATATAAATAGTATATATAAATAAAATTATTACTATTTAAGTTTAGGAATTGTTTTTGGATGATTTTTTATTTGGGGGTAAAAGGTAAAAAATAAAAGTTTAGGGGAAAAATAAAAAGTTTTAAGGGTTGGAAAAGTAAAAATTTGGGGGGAAAGTAAATGGGGAGAAAATATTCAAAAAAAATTTTGGGAGGAAAATGGGTTTGGGGTAGATGGGGATGGGATGAGAGGGGAGTAAAAGTTTTTGGGAATGTGGGAGGGAATAAAAGTATTGGGGAGAAAGTAAAAAGGTTTGGGGGTTTGGGGTAAAAATATAAAATATTATAATTTGGTATTCGATTTATTTGAATTATTCGAGTTATTCGAATTCAAAAATTAAACTCGATTCGAACTCGAAATTCAAAAAAAAAAATCGAATAACTTGATTCATTTAATTTGAAATTCAAATTTTTTTTCAATTTTTTTTAATCGAATCGAGTTTTACTCACCCCTATAAGAAGCAATACAAAGAAAACTCGTATAATTTTATACAATTTACAACTACAATTCAATAAGCACATTGATTGTTAACTTTGGAAATACTAGACCATCTGACCATAATTATAGAATTATCAACATGTGCATATGAAACTGAAACCACTTCCATATTTAAAATGCCATACTCTATAATTACCAACCACCTCAATTCAAATCAGAGTCTTATTCAGACTTTATAACAGTGTAAGTCAAAGATAGGGAAATCAATTTTTGAGTACCAATTGCAACAAAGTAAGACTAGAAAGCAAGCAATCCCCCTATCATATTCTATGGTATTTGCTTTATAATAATATCCACGAAAACCGTGAACCCATTAATCATGAATGAATTCATCAGACTTAATCAATTTAATATTGGGATAAATCCCAAAACTACACATGAGCTTTGCTCCAATGTGCAATTTGATACATGAACTTTGATTTGATGCAATTATAAAGAAGAAATTTTTTTTGTGGTTCAATGTATACATGAAATTCTGATTGTGATTCAACAATACACATTTAAAGAAATAAATATAATTATTTGTGTATGCAATATGAAAACGTAAATGGTGTTATATCGATAATTGTTTTAGTGATTTGTGAAAATTTCATTTATACATTTGCACAAAATCATAGTTCATGTATAACATTGCACATTTGACCAAAGTTCATGTATAGTTTTGAGATTTATCTCTTTAATATTTGATATAAAACTTCAATTCCAATATGTCTGCATTCAACCTAGCTCAAAATATCAATTATAAGAATTAATTTGATGAAGAAAACACGAAATACAAAAATATGTTTTTTAAAATGTGCTTTGAAAAATAAAAATGAAAATATAAGAAAATTAGAAAACAATAAAAAGTTATTTTGTAAAATTGGAAAAGTTGAAAAAAATGGTTTTTTTAACTCTAAATTTACTAAAAAAGTGGTCCTAGCCCAAACCATATAAATGCAAAAATATTATTTTTAAAAAATAATTTTTAAATATCAAATTTCTTATCTCGGTTTGAGTCCATATAAATGTAACAATTTTTTATTTTATTTTTGATGTTTCTATTATAAGAAAATAAATGCCAAACATGTTTTCATATTTTTATTATTGAAAATAAAATTTTCTATTTACCAAACGTGCTTTTCAATTTTTAAAAAATAAAAAAAAATGAAAAAATAAAAACAGAATATATTTTCACAAACCAAATCGAACCTAAGACTTCTAGAACAGCCATAAATAATTACATCAAACAAAGAAATTTCCCCATCTTAAGAGATCAGCAAGGTGTTTTTGGCATAACACTTCTTATTGATTTTCAATCATTTGAGGTTCCTATTTATCCCCTTAATGAATCAACAGAATTTGATCATAAAACTACTAAGTTAAATCTTACTTGATGAGTGAAAGCAATCATAAATTTCTGCAGAAATTTCTCTTTCAAAATACTAAAATTTGAGGTTCAATCATTTCCATCATTCCTTACATTTGACACCAGCTATGCCATTCCCCAAATTACCATTAAAATCCATTATTAGCACCTAAAAAACAACTATATATCATGTTTCTAGTGTTATCTAGCACCTAAAAGAACCATATTTTAGTATGAAAAACAGAAGTATTTGATGATAGTTGCAACACAAATGGCTAAAAAAAAAATGAAAAAACCCATAAACACAAAAGAAAAGAGAGGGAAAAAGAGTGTACCCTGGAAACAAGATCATCAGGGACAGCCAAGTGAGTTTTACAAAACCCGCATCTATAAGACCTTCCATCTAGCTCCACCACAAACATCCTCCCCATTCCCTTTTCTTTTTATTCCTTTCTGTTCTTTTCAATTGCCGTTGCAAAATTCTCACGGTTTTAGAACGAGAAAGGAAATTTGCGTTTAGGTTGGTGGGTGGGTAGATTTTCATGATTGGAGGAATTTTTGGTGGTTATAAAGATTTGGGGTGAAGCCCATGAACCATTTAAGTCATCAAGTTTCAGCTTTGATTAAGTTGAATTGGGCTATTATATCCAAAACAACCCAATGTTCTTTGCCCCTTGAAGGCCTAAATCCATTCATTGGATTTGCTTTTTTGATGCTAATGCAAAAGGCCTAAATCATTTTTTGGTGTTTGAACTTCGCAATTATACTTATATTAGAGTCTAAAATTTTTAGTTCGAGTTATTCTTTTAATTTGATAATTATTCTTTTATGGGGCCTGAATTTTTTTATCCAAGTTAGTCCTTGAACTTGACAAGTGTTCTCAAAGTGAGACTTCAACTTTTTTACTCAAGCTTAGACAAAAAACTAACAGGTCCAAAAAATTGATTTAACTCGTTCATTTATACAACCAAATCATGGTCCTTAAATGAATGGTAAGAAGTTCGATATTTCTTTAAACGAAAACACCATTATATTAATATTAATTTTTTTAATTGAAAGAGGGCTTTTAAGTAATTTCTTAATTGAATTGTTGTTAAATTAACTCGAGACACTAATTCAAAACACTTTACGCAAGTATAGGTCTTTATTACTTTGTAAAAAAATAATTTTTTTAATAAATTTTAACTGAATTAATATCTCATTAACTCAAACTCAAACAAAAGCTTTAAATATAGTATGAGTAAATAGTAAAAATCAATAGATCGAAATAGTAAAAATAGAAAATGATGAAAATTGAAGCTAAACTTATGATCTAATCCGAAAGGGAAAAACCAATACTTCAAAGAAGGTGATAACAACAGCATGAACTCCATGCAAACCTGAATATAAGACATTGGATGAGTGACTGGTAATGTGGTTCATTGATGTTGCCATTGTAATCGAGAATGGTAATTTTTTTTCCTATGCTTGCCTTTTCTTCCTTTTCGAAGAACTTTCGAAGTTTTACCTTTACTTGCATAGATACCATTCTAAGGCATCGCTTCTTTCATGCTTTATTGAAAATGGAATTTGTAGAAGCTATGGAAAATGACTAATGTTATCGCCAAGGTTGCTTCCTATTGCGTGTGGCATCATTGTTAGCCCAAATAACCTCCTTTTGCTAACAAACTTTCAACCGTTGAGATGCAACTGGTTCGCACCATAGTCAACACCTTCAAAGAATGGTTAAAAAGAAATTTTATCATATTTCAAGATTTTTTTCATTATTTCTATTCCATAGCAAAAGATTTTCGTTAATAAACTGTTCCGTCAATGAGTTGTTCTAGAAAGAATTTTTTTCGTCAATAAAGATTCTTGTATTAAGAGTTGGATTGTATTTTATTCTATTTATTAAAAAAAAAGAAAATTAATCCATGTACATTATATCAAAGAAGAAATTATTCCTTCTGCTAATAATTTTATTTATTTCTACCGTTAAAAATTAATCTCTGCATGTCATAATGAAGCACATGTGACACACCACTATATAGTAGAAATTAATGATTTTTTTAACAAAAATAACTGGTTTGCTCTTTAATATAATTGTATACATAGATTAATTTCTCTATTTTTTAAATTAACGAAGTAAAATGTAATATAACTTTAATACAAAAACTTCTATAATACTGTTATCACGTATTTTTAAATATTTGTCATTAAGAAAAAAGAGAGTATAATTTCTTATGATAATAATGTTTAAATAATAATAATTAATGGAAGTCAAATGTTTTTCAATGACAAAATTACTTCCCAATAATTGATGTTGAATAATTTCAAGGTTTTTTCATTTTTAAGAAATTATTTAGTCTCAATAAGAAAAAAGTAAGCAACTTTTTCATAGTCTTTTCAGAGTATTTACTACAATTTCTATGAACTAATTTGGAAAATTGCATATAAATGTCAAGCTTTATTTTTATATTTATATTAATTATAAAAATTTAAAACCAAATCTTGGCTTTAATTAAACCCTTTTGTAATTAAACATCATTTAGTGTTTTTTTTATTTTTTTACACAAGATTTAAATGATCTATAACCTCTTTTTAATTTATAAATAAAAGAATAATGTACTTTAATACACTCGAATATTTATCCTCTTATAATGATAAACATATCCATACCGATTAATCTAAAATTTAATTGACCTCTTGTTGATATTTTAAATTAAAAAACCTAGTTATTAAATTAAATTTGACGCGTTTGGTAATAATTAATGCATAATTAATTATTTATTGTAAAAAAATATTTTATTTTTTTTAGAAATATGATATTGAAAAAAGAAAACACGAGGAAGCCTCCAAGAAGCACAAACAGTGACAACAGTAAGCTACACTCTTGGCTCGTCAGCCGCCCAATCTCTACGAAGCTCAAAAAATAAAATAAAATAAAAAGGAGGGTTAAGCGGTCACCTTTTCACATTCACAAACAGACACCACGTGTCGAATAAGCGCGTATGTCGGTCCCACTATCCAAAACCCGCGCCGGCCTAACTGTCACTCACCTTCGGACATGTCACCCAATGCCCGCACCTTTCTTTTATTCTTTTTTCTCAGCCGCCCACCAAGACATCCGTACAAAAAGTTCACGTGACCACCCCAGAGGTGTCGCTCCCTCATTGGCTCTATGTCCATTTCTCAACGTGAGAGTGCGGGGAGAAATTCAATCACGAAATCGTTTCGCTTTCTTTGGTGACTTTCGATTTTAATTTTTTTTAATAGAATTAAAAGAAAGGTGTGCTGTTGTTGGCGGTGTTTATTCAAGACTGGGCCCCACATCCAGAAAAGCCCACGCGTTCACATCTTTTTATTTAGGTGGTTTGATTTTAGGAAAATAGATTTTTTTTTAAAAACCATTATATTTATATTTTTTAAAATAAAATATAATTAAAACGCCTATTTTAGTATTAACTCGACTATCATGGACATTATTATCAGTGTAAGAGAACGTGGGTTCGAGTGTACTAAAGCGCATTATCCTTCTATTTAAGAGTTGATGAAAGATTATGAATAGCTTTATGCATTGTATCAAAAATAACAGATATAATGAAATTAATATTTATAATTACATTATTTTTATAATATTACTTTTTTATTCAATTTTTTAGGCAGTTTATTTTTAGGAAAATAGATTTTTTTAAAAGGCATTATATTTATATATTTTAAATATACCCATAACTCCTCCACAACCTTTAAACGAGAGGATGATACTATTCAACACACTCGAACCCATGTTTTCCTGGGGCACTGACAATAATACCAATACCAATTGAGTTAATACTTAATTAGTTATTTAAAATTATTTTACATTCTCTTGCTATGCACAAATTAGTTATGTCTGTTAATTTTACATCATTTTTATAACATTAGTTTTTTATTCAAAATTTTAATGAATTTATTTTTAAAAAATCATTAATAAATTGAAAAAATAGTGTAATTATAAAATATTTTTAAAATATTTAATTAATTTAGGTTCAATTATATTAATATTATTTAATTTTAAAAATATTTAATATTAAAATAACACAAAAAATTCATCATAGTTTGATTATTAATATATTTTAATTTAACTAATATTATTAATAATCTTATACATGTTATTTATTTTTATATATAGTTAAATTAAATTGTTTTGATGTTAAATTTACTAATATTCAATTTTCGTAATTTTATATTTAAAAAATATAAAATTGACTTGATAAATGTTGTTAATATGCGTCTTTTTTTAAACTAAGTTTAGCAATTTGATATTAATCAATTTTAAGATTATCACAATAAGATTTAATTCGATTAAATAAAATATTAAAGTAAATAGATAATTTATTTAAAATCAAATTTATATTAAACATATGAAAATTAGAAAGAAAATTATTAAACAATGGAATAACTTTAAAAAATTTAAAAGATAATAACTAAAAGTGTAAATTGTTGAAATTGTAAATAATTGCTTCAAATGAAGAGTATCATGTTTCAAAAACTGTAATCTGAACGTGACTATTTGTTTCCTTTTTTAACCTTATATTACTATAGTACGTGTGTGTATATATGTGTGTGTGATATCATTAATCTTCTCATCGAGTGAATCGAGAGAATGATATTTATATCATCAATTTTCACTTGTATAAATTAGTTATAATCGCAAGAGCTACTAAAATCTATCAAATTTTTTTAATATAATATTAAGTTATTTAATAAAAAAAATTAATAATAATGTAAATTAGTAGTTATATATAGATACATGTTTATTGTATTTAAAGTAAAAGATACATTTAATTAGTTCATATTTTTTATATATAAAATATTTGCACATAACCATTTGTTGACTTTTGGGGACCACACGTACTGTATTGAAATCACCACTATCTATTTGCAAAAATCTTTGTATTAGGCTCCGTTTATTTGATTGTAAAAGGTTTTACGGAAAATATGTTCAGTCTTTTCTAATGTTTGTTTTATGTAAAATAGGATTATCAACGTAAAAGATTTTCCAATTAACATAAAATTACCCCATTATTCTCGTAAAATGTCTTACCAAAATTTTTACCGTAAGACATTTTCCAAATTGATAAAACTCTATTTACTATTACACCCCTATATCCAATCCGAACATCGGGTCAAAGCATCGGGATGTTACATTCTCTACTACACTTTAATCACATAATTTATCTCAATATCTTGTTTCACATATCAGATTTTTATGTATTTCACTTCTATTATTTCATCAACATATTTTCTTAAGTTTAACAGTTTAGTCATTATCATAATTTTTTTTTCATATTTTTCCACAATTTCACTTTTACAATACTTTATGCATATTTCATCATCTCATAACACATTCATTAAACTTTTATTATAATTTCCTTATTCACATAATAAATTGTTTCACACTTAAATTTTTGTACATTTTTCAATTTAGTCCCTATTTCCATATAATGTTTTTCACCATATAAGCACTTTAATCAAATAATTAATTATAATATCTTATTTCACATAACAAATTTTCATGCATATCACTTTTCTCGTTTCAATTATAAATTTCACAGTGTTTACAATTTAATCCTTAATATCATGAAGATTCAAAATTAAGTATTGAATTTTTACTGCTAAATTTTATATCAAAAAACTATTTGATAAATTAGTAAATATAAGTATAGAATATAATTATGTTGTTTGATGAAAGTAAATATTGATTTTAAAAAAGGTATTAGTTTTTTTAATTTTAATCTTATTAATATAATATTTTATATTATTTTGGATAAAAGATACATATGGTAATTTGAATATCTCATTTAAAAAATATATAATTTATTTTATTATAAAATAAAATAAATTTAACATTTTATACATTAAGTAATAAATAGTTACCCACTTACTTATCTTATTCAATTTTTTTTGTTAAAACTTTTATATTAAATAAAAAATATTAAATTAATTATCAAATATATTTCAAATATTAAATGTTAAAAATTTTCATCTTCTATAATTTATCAAAGAGTACTTAATTGACATATATATATATATAAGAGTATTCTATAGTCAAAATGAGATTAAAATTAAATATTGAATGAAAATAGCAAATAAATTAACATTTATATGATAAGTGTGAGTATTGGAGTGTTGTGCGATTAAAATTAACTTTTAGACTAAAAAATAAATAAAAAATAAATTATAAATCTAGATTGTTTCTGAGCCAATAGAAATAATTATTATCTCTTTTTAATGTAATATATTATATATAATTATATAAAAATAATTTTAAATTATAAGTTCTTTCTTAAAAAATTCTAGAGAATTTATGAAAATAATGAAGAAATTTACATTTATTTATAAAGTAAGTGTGACCTATGCGTGTATTTTTTAATCGACATGGAATTAAAAATTAATTATATAAATAATTATCATATGTTGACAAAATGAATATACTATGTCAAAATATTAATTTTTCATGTCAACTGAGAACCTACGATCTTATAATATATATACATAAATAAAGGTTGTTAGGCTTTTTAAATTGCATCTAAAATTTTAATTGGAAAAAAAAAATTAATTGTATATAAATAAAAAAAACAAGAATTTATTTTGATTTGATAGAACTTAAAATATTCTTTTGAAAAAAAAAAGGTAAAAGGTATAAAAGCCAGTGTGTGAAAATGATTAAACAATAATATCAACCAATAAAGTGGTAGTTATAGTTACAAAATTATTGTAAGTTAGGCACCAAAAGTGAAGGTTATTATATTTTCAAGGAATAAAATATAGATTTAAAATTTGGATACATCTTCGTTCACAGACAAAGTTAAAAAATTTTGTGAAATTAAATTGTAATTTTTATGATGATAAAAATATAATTTCACTATTTTAATAGCTTCTATATTTATAATTTTTAAATAATTAAATTAAATTTTTATTATTTTAGGAGATAAATTATAATTTTACTTTTACTAATTTAAAATTTTAAAAATTTTAAAGGGTTTAAATAAAAATTTTCCATTTTAATGGGGGGCTGAGGCCCCTACTAGCCCCGTTAGAAGGAACAACTACAAATTTTAAACATGAATAATTGAACATAAAAGAAAAAAAAAACTTGTGTAAACCTCAATTTTTTCCAAACTTATAATTATAATGAGTGGCAAAGTTAGAAATTCTTTTTTAGAATTGAAATTAAATTATATATATTTTTATAATAGTAAAAAAATAATTTTACTATTTTAATAGTTTATATATTTATAATTTATAATTTTATTAATATTAATTTAAAATTTTATAAATTATAAAATGTCTAAATTAAAAAAAAATTATTTTAGGGTCAAGCACTACCAACCCCTTGACTCCACCACTACTTATAAACAATAAGTTTAATTAGAATTAATCACAATTAATTAATTGAATTAAATTAAATTAAATTGAGATATTAATCTTATCATTAAGCCTTGAGATTAAAAAAAAAAAATTGAATGATTGTTATATTTATTAGACTACTTTAAAAAGCTTTAAATTAAGGTTTTCTCTTCTTTGTTAAGTTAGGTAAAGGGCAAATAAATGGTATCATGTGCCTTCCAATTATAATAAATGGATATTCACTACTAACAACTGCAAATATATGTTTAAAAGTTTTCTATTTTTATTGATTAATATGAATATTATTATTAATATAAGAGAACGTGAGTTTGAATGTACTAAAATGTATTATCCTCCTATTTATGGGTTGAGGAGGAACTATAAATAATTTTAGATATTATATATAAAAATAAATATAACCAAAATTTATAATAAAATTATTTAAAAAAATTTCCTAATTTCAAAAGTTTTAATTTTATCTTAAAAAATAAATATAAAAAAGTATTAAATTTAATTTAATAAAAAAATACATTTCTCACAATAAAAACTTGATTAAATAATTTAATTGCCAGCTGCCACGTGTTTGGCATATTAAATAGATTAAAAAAGAAAAGTTAGTTGATACTAATTAATTAAAAGTTGTATATAAAATAAATATTTGGGCGGCGAGAAACGCACCTGACGACAGAAACCGAAAATCCCGACATGAACCTCGTCAACACGGAATTACTCTGTGGGTCCCTCCATCCGATTTCCCATGAATCTACCCTCTCGCTTTGCGCCGTCGATTCCTCCCGTTTAAAGAGTATTTCCACAACAACTGCCTCCATTTGAATCCCTCTTCGTTTTCCTTAATTCCGACCGTTGGATGTTGAATCTGATCTATCGGACGGATTCGATCAGCCCAATCAAATGTGCAAAAGTAGTAGATATTTTGTTGTTCGCTGCACCTGATTTCGTTTATTTTATTCTAACAACTAATGCGGTTTATGGGATCCCATGCGTGATGTCATCAAACAGATTTTCTAACATCCGCCGAACCTGTCGCTAACTAAACTAATATTTTTTTGATGACGTGTCGATTCACTGCCTGTCTGTATCTCTGATGCAGTATTAATCTACGTTCATTTTTTTTGGTAATAATAATAAATTAGAAAAATGTTAAAGCAAGGGATAAAATGAAAATAAATATGGAAAAGTATTTAATTTCTGTTATTATTATTTTTAATTATAATAAAGGAGAAACAACATTGAGAAAATTTTCTCAAGTTGCCAAAAATATAGATCTCTAGGAGTTACAATTTTTTTTTTTTTTACATACATCATACATTACATGTCAGTTTTAAATTTTAACCCAAAAATTAAGGAAAAAAAAAAGAAAAAGGAAAGCCCAAAACGCTGAGAATTGAAGCTCAAAACGACATATTGAAAAAAGGAGGCAAATCAATCCATTTCAGCTGGCAGCTGGTTAAGATCAAGATCAAACACTCTACGCCGCACTCCTCCTTCAAAATCTACAACAGACGACGACGAATCGGAGTCGCTTTGAGCGAAGCCGGATGCGGGGCAACCCGAACCGCCAGAAGCGAAGGCATCGAAGAAGTAAACCGGACGCTGCGCCGTCACAGGGAGGGAAGAACACGCGCTAGCCAGAGTAAGGTCAAGTGGCGGCGGAGAAGAAGACTCCACGGTGCTGCTCTGGCTAGGGCTGCGCGTGAAGTCGTTGACGTTGTTGTCGGCGAAATTTGTTTTCGCCTTAGCGCCGCGGAACTCTCGGGCCTTCGCATCGTAAGCACGCGCTGCTTCCTCGGCGGTGTCGAAGGTGCCGAGCCAGACTCGAGTCTTTTTCCTCGGATCTCGGATCTCGGCTGCGTAACGGCCCCATGGGCGCTTCCTAACGCCGCGGTAGCGGATCTCCTTAGAACTCGGGTCGGGATTCGGGCTAATCGGGCTGGGTTTTGATCTAGGAGCCATGGGTTTTCCTTTCTTTAAGTAACTTCGCTTGAACAGTAGTGAGATGAACCGATGGGAAGGGAAAATGGGTTAAAGACAATGGCTAGGGAGAAGCGGGTTTATATAGAAGAAGGGTGTGCTATAGAACGCACCGTTTCGGCAGTCAAAGCAGGATTTGTGGGAGTTCGTTTTCTGTTGCAAGAACCACTTTAGTTCAATATCGGCTTCCAATCATTTTCCGCCACGTTCATTCACTCTCTAGTATAAATTCAATTATAAAATTTGATATACATATTAAAAGTTTGTTTGAATATAAATTTAAGGTTAAATGCTTGATTTAAAAAGAATTAATTCTTAAAAAAAAAAGGCAAATCCTAAGGCTTTTTTATTTATTTTAAAAAATTTACTCTATATATAAAATAATTTTAGAACTCATTATCAATATTTACTCTATTAATTAATTTAAAACTCATTATTATAAATACATTAAAAAAATTACTTTAAAAAATTTAATGGTGATATTGATGGTACCTTGCATAAGATTTAAAACGGGCTCTTCCAAGAAAAAACCTTTGGACATAACGCGAAACGGCGTCTTCATTTTTCAAACAGGATAAATGTTAAGAGGACCCACACGCACAAAGAGATCAGACTGTACACGTGTTAAAAAGAAGAGATGATGGAATAATTAATATAGTACCGGTTGCATTGGATTCTAGTGACTGAGTCATCCCAGTCTTTTGACTGCCCTAATCCACACAACCAAAGTGTTAAGTGAACATAAATAATTGATATAAATTAAATGAATCCCGACTCGTAGCCGCCTCTGCCGCAGCAAAAAAATAAGAAAAAAAACATAGTGGCCCCACTTGCAATAAAAACTTTAGGGAATCCACGTGTCTGCCAGAAAATGGCAATGTATCTCAATCGAGGACGGCGTTTGATAACGGCGGTTAAAACGGCGATTTCGCAGTTGCTTTGTTTGGATGTTTGTTAGGATTAACGGCAAAGTTTCTCATAGTGACGGCGATTATCTTCTCTTTTTTTTTTTTTTTTGGAGGGAGCTGTGTGTCTCATGCCGCGTGAGTCGGATCTCGTAATTTTCTGGAAACTTATTTGGAAGGAACTGTCGGCTTTGAAGTGGTCAATGGGATCCAACGGTTGTAAGTGGGTTTGGTTGTTTGGTTCTGATATTGACACGTATCTGCTTCTGGCTTTGTGCACTTAAAGTGACAATGTGCCCATGAGCTTTATCAATCCATTTCTTATTTATTTTTCTCTCATTTTCTGATAAAAAGATTTTCCCTTTTTTATTTGAATATTGTAAAAAATATTTTTTTCATTTTTTAAGATTTTCTCATAATTAGTTTATTTTCATTAAATCAAATTAATTAATAGATACATAATAAAAAAAATTGTATTATCACTAATTAAATTAAAATAATTGAGTGATAATATTAAATAGTTATTTTATTTCTAAATTAATTAAATTAATAAAAGATAAATATTAAATAAAATAATTTATCCTGATGGATCACTTTAAACTAATAGTTTATATTCTACAAGAACTCTCATTAATTTGACTCTTTGGCATTATAAAATAGGTCACTTTCGAGCCATCGACAAAAGCTTCACAAATTCAAAAGTTTAGAAATCTATAAATTCCTTAAAGAAAAGATTGTTCAAACTAGAAACTCTCTCCAAAATCTGAAGAAATTCTTAAAGAAATTAAAAAAAAAAGACAAAGAAATTTTGAAGAACAATACATCAATTCTGAAGAAAGTTGCTCTTTAATCATGTTAAACCGAAAGAAAGGAGGCTAAGCCCTTTTTTCTTTAAGATCAAGCTTAAGGGTGAGTGTTCAATTGAACTGAGTGAAAAAAATTGATTTTATAGAGTTGACGATTCATATTTTATTATTCTAACTCGATTTAAAAATTTATTGGATCGCGTAAAGTGAAATGATTTCAAGTTGAGTCAAGTTATATCGAGTCAAATTTAATCGAATAAATTTTTTGAGTTGAAATTTAAAAAAAAATTTAAATTGGTTATAATAAAATATTGTTGATATTATGACTAAATTCCAATTTAAACAACATTAACACCATATATTTTTAAGAACTCTTTTAACAATAAAAGAAGAGGAAAAAAAAGATAATTAGATGATAAACTTAATTTAAATTTCTCATTTTGGAAGTTTTTTAAAAAATATATAAATTAGAATTGTTATATAAATTTCAAGATTTTTAATAATTTTTTATTTTTTGAATTTATATAATTTATAAAAAACTTGAAAAAATAATTATAAATATTTTGAAATTTTGAAGATTATTTTGAACTTTTTGGTTTTTTAGGACCAATTTGCACATCTTGAAAACTATCAAGGACCCAAAGGACACTTACACCAATTTGTTATTCAAGTTGTAAAATTCAACTTAATTCAATTTTGAAAAATCAAATTACTTATTTGAGTACTAAAAAAAAACCAAATAACTCAATTCTATTATCTGGAAATTAAAAAAAAATCAAAATTTTGAGTCGAATCGAGTTTTATTCACCCCTAATCAAGCTTAGAAGGCCCATGAAGCAAAATCATCCTTCCATCCAAGATTAAGTCTAAGCGACTTTTGGATCAAAGGTCTCCCCAATTCGGTTTGCACCAATACAAAAGAGATAAAGGTTATTTTCAAGATTAAGTCTAGACGATCTTTGAAGTAGGCTCAACTATCCAAGATCAAGTCTTAAAGACTCTTAGATTCAAACTATTAAATTATTTCTTGACTCATAAAATTTTCTTCTGATCAAAATACAATCTGATTGAGTTTTTGAGAGTTAGTGGAGAGAACAATCGAACATATACAATTAAAATCGAGTAATTGTAATTATTTCTAGAAATATTGTTCCGATAATTCACAATTTCCTTAATCATGAAGTTAGTTTATAAGAGGTATCCTAATTAAAAACTCCTTATTATATTCTTAATTACTTTAAGATAAACCCATTTACTTAATAAAATTTTATTTTATCTCATTGCTACCGTTATATTATGTTAATGATTAATATGATTACTGTAAACTCAATTAGCCCTCAAAACATAAATGAGATGGAGAAGTGTGGACAAAGGTAGCCTTTGGCTTCAAAAGGCTTGAACGTCTTATGAAGATTGAATTTAATTTACTAACCAAGAGGCAGCAGAGGGGTTGAGGAGAAAATATAAATGTGGGGCTTGGGCGGATGGATAGTGGAGTGTTGGAGAGATGGTGGGTGGGAGCAAAATTGACAAATGGTCTGCTTAAGGTTGTGGCTTGCGACATGGATTATTTTCCGAAACGTTATTCTATGGTAAAGTAAGAGCAGACATGGGTTTGAATGTTGGGTGGAAGTGGGTTTGGCGTTGTAAAAGTATTGCTTTGGTTGGTGTGCTCATGAGTAATGATGAGACGTCGTCATCTTACACTCATTTTTAACTGCCATTTATATGGGGGAGGCTGTGTAGACTGAGCGGGGGCGTAAAATGGAAAAATGTTTCCAAATAAAATTGTATTTTGGATAAAAAATTAATTTAATTATTTAAAATTATAAAGATATAAATTATATTTTTACTATCGTACAAATTATAATATGATTCCGGCCATTAAATAAGTTTTTTGAATTCACTCGTGAGATTGAGACATAGTTTGGATGATCGGTGTGTTTATCTCCGGTGAGGTTAAAATCAATAGTGGTGGTGAGATTAGTTACTTTAGTTATAAGATTGGATACTGTAGCAATGAGATTAGAAATAACGGTGGATATGCGTTTGGATTCAAACGTAGCTATAGCGGTGAGATGAGAATAAAAAATGACTATTATAGACATTAGTTTACAATGTATTTATAATAAAATAAATAATTAAATTTATATTAATATTAAATAATATAACATAAAATAAAATTTTATTTTTTATAAAATGATAATTAAAATATTAAAATCATATGCAATAAAAATTAAATATTTTTAAATTATATTAATAATAAATAATAAAACATATTTAAATTATTTTATATTAAATAATAATTAAAATTATATATTTATGATAATAAATTTATATATTTATTAAATTGTTGTATAAAAATTATATAATAATATCTAATAATATTTTACTTTCTATAAAACTCAAAAAAAAAACAAGATTAATAAAGAAACTGAGCTCAGTTTTTTCTCCACTGGCACCTTTAGCTCTAGTGAAAATTGAGAGCAGCAGTGTGTTGAGAGTGCTCAATTGCATTGCACCTCAAATCTTCCAAACAAGAAACCAGTGGGTTGGTGTAAAATCCAATATTCCATCTCACCATGGGTAAAATCCAATCCAAAGGAAGCCTGAGTCATGTTTTAAAGGGATTGACATGGATTGGTGTAGACTGACTTCCCATATTTTTCAGGCTCCACCAAATTGTTGAAAAAATTATAATTTATGGGAACTTTAAGGCATATTCTCAATAAGGTGGAGAGTTGAATCATAAAATTATGGTTTCATATTCTACTACATAAGACCTTTATAACAATATATCGTATGCTCAAAATAGTTAAGTGATAAAAGAAAAATTGATGTTCAAAATAAATTACTTGTGAATATTTGTTGAAAAAAAGAAAGACTTAGATCTAACATTGGTTAAAAACCAAGTGTGAGATGTGTATATATATATGAGAACCCACTTAAAAAGTGATTGAATGACTAAGCTTGGAATCTTACCTCGCGCGTAGGGGGATGTAGGTCCAAACCCGTTGGGGTGCACCTGTACGACGTGAGCAATGTGAAATGTCGGGCCCAAAATGAGCCTGCGGATATTTTAGGCCAACACGAAATTTAATTTTTCTCAACAAATATATACAAAATCTGATTTAAAAGAACATATATCCTGATTTTATTTAATTCTAATCAAATTGATTTAATTGCCCCTTTAAATGCAAATTTTGTCTTCTTATACATGGATATTTTCAAAATTCCTCCACCTTAAATGCCTATAAAAGGCTAAGACTTCATTAAAGTTTTTTGCTCAATCTCACTCTCTCACACAGATTATTTCTCTCCAAAATTCTTCTCTTTTTCTCTCCATATTTTCCAACGTTTTGGTGATAGAAAAAATGAATGGTTTGTTAATTGATCACTGTAGAGGTTGTTACTACTTCGATCATCGTCTTGTTAAATCCTGTGAGACATTTTACCAACATTTCTCTAAGTACTGTAGAAGCGACTGAATTTGTCCTAACGAAACTGTATAAAACAAACTTCAACATCTAATTAAACTCGTTTCTTTTTTTTGATTTATGCTTTTTATTACTTTATTCATTAGTTTTTCATATCCAATAATTTAAATGCAAATTATTTTATTATATATATAATTATTTATTTATTTTTATTTATACGAATTATTTAATTTACTGCGTGAAGACTGCCAAGCAATGGTGATAACGAAATTACAATGGGATTTCGACCACCACATCTATAACAATTATGGTTAAAATATGAATGAAAATGTAGATACATAATTTAATCTATAAAAAATTCCATACTTTCATTAGAATTTATTACCTGATATTTCTTTTCCTATTTGATTTTAATTTTTTTTTTAACATTCGAGAATAATTTATATTTTAAAATTTAATTGTAACGAGGCTTAGGGTTCAGTTAAATGGTAAAATTGAAGGTTAAATTTTTTTATCATACATTAAGTAAATTATGCATCTCATAATGTGTAAACTATATTCAAATCTATTATTTTCTAAATTTTAATAAATTTTATTTTTTATAATAATTTATTTTAGTTTTAATTATTTGTACTTGAAAACATAATTATCTGTCAATTGCACTGCAATAATAAAAAGAAATTAAAATTGGTTGATTCAATAGATTGACTAGAGAATTAATTTAGATTCAGAACCAAAAAATTGAAAAAAAAAATGGTAAAAGATTAATTACTCAATTTGGGTCTTTTAAAATTTTTGAAAATTTAAATTAATAAAGGTAAAATTGTACTTTGGTTTCCTCTAAAAATGATAAAAAATGATTTAATCCTTTAAAAATTATAAAAATATAGACTATTAAAATAGTAAATTATATTTTTACTATTTAATTTCTCCTATAAACTGTTGTTTAATTTCGCTCCTGCTAGTAGATGCCTTGAGAAATAAAATAAAAAAACTCGAAAAAAATGAAAAAAACACACATGTCACACATCAACCATCCTCTTTTCTTTTTAGCATTTTATAAAATAGTTAATCCTTCTAGTTAAATTTGAAATTTAATCTTTATATTTTAATTTCTAACATAATTTGCTCTCTATATTTTTATAATGTTATTAATTAATGCAAATAATTAATATTGTTAACTTTTCAATTAAAATGTTAAGTAGTTATATATAAATTGAAGGCAGATTTTTAAATCCTAAAAGTTCAAAGATTAAATTCTTGAAAATAAAAGTGAAAAGATTAAATACAAAGTATAGTTCATGGTTACTTGAATCAGATTGGATTTGCTGGGTATCAATCCATAAAGATGTATCCAACCGGTTGACTAACGAATTGATATGATCAATTGAATCAAGCTAAAAACTGACTGAATCAGTTTTTTGTTTTTTTATAATTTTTGATAATTTATTTAATAAAAATGTACAACCAATACTCTGATTGGTTCGATCATCAATCCGGTTATGAAAGACTAGCTTAAATATATATTAATTTCCAAATTTTTACTCTATAATTTGACACAAATAAACAATCAACTCACCAACATAGTAGTTTAATTAATAGTAATGATAATTATAATGAAAATTGTTCAATTTCATCCTTGGTGCAGAAGGTACGGTTTGGATTATCCTGCCTAAGACACAAACTCAAAAGGCTCAAAACGATGATATTTATCTTCTAGGCTGCATTTTCTGCTGGAACAGGGGCATACCATCCATGGTGGATCTCTACGGCCTTCTTTCTCCGAGCAAGCCGCGACTTTCTACGAGCTCCAGTGTTCCTATGCAGTGATCCCACCTTCACTGCTTTATCGATCACCGAATAAGCCTCGGCAATCAGCTTCTCAATCGGGAAGATTTCTTCGGCTGCTGCATCCGGCTTCTTCCTCAGCACATCCAGTGCCTCCAAAACCTTGGCGAAAAAACAAAACCAGAAAAGCCATTAGACACTTCATGGAACATTATAAATATTGAACCATCTAATCCGAACCCAATGCTTAGCCCGCTGGTTCTTGCAACCACCTTTATGAGGTGGTATCTAGCAGATTTGGGGTTTGATCTCAGCATATGCAGCTTTCGTTATAACAAAAGGAAGATTTAATCAGAACTTGCCTGCGTTGCTTACTCGGGCGACTTTATTGCACTGTGCATTATACCTTTGAAGTAACAGAAGATGTAAAGGCACAGAAAGGAACAGAAGTGCAGAAAAGGCAAAAATCAGAAATCTTCATGGAACATTATGAATATTGAAGCATCTAATCCGAACCCACGGCTTAGCCCGCTGGTTCTTGCAACCACCTTTATGAGGCGGTATCTAGCAGATTTGGGATTTGATCTCAGCATATGCAGCTTTCGTTATAACAAAAGAAAGATTTAACCAGAACTTGCCTGAGTTGCTTACTCGGGCGACTTTATTGCACTGTGCATTATACCCTTGAAGTAACAGAAGATGTAAAGGCACAGAAAGAAACAGAAGTGCAGAAAAGGCAAAAAATCAGAAATCGAGTCTTTTCCCTGGTAATTGGCGGATGAGATATGGGTTTGGGATTGGAAGTATAATCTATGTCCAGTACCAGAGTTAGATTCATATTTTCCCGCGAATCTTTCCCGGCAAAATAGAAAATATAAAAGAACTCCAAAGGCTCCCACATGTGGCCCTAAACTGTACCATCTACTAATGAGAATAATTGGCAAACCAAAGACTTTGGACTCGAGATGAGTGATAACCACTCAACGTCACCGCATTATGCATATGCTTCATTGACGTATAACCAAATCATCCAGCAAGTATAGTAACTCAATTGAAAAGATATACAAAAACCAAAAAACCATTATGATTATGTTAATATGTTATGCAAATGGTGGACCTTGCAGAATGCTTTCATACGAATCTTGTCAAATGACTAGGCATATTGGGATTCAAATAGTAGCTTACGTACTGGCTCTTGTGCGAGAACAACTGAGAGTACTCTAGGACACATAAAAGTCCAAAATTCAACATTTCTAGAATCCTATGAACAGAATTGAGTCTATAACCATTGGTAAAAAAAAATCAAAGTAGTAAATTGGAAAGGTTAATACCTTCTTCATTCGGGTTTTGACTTCGGATTTCTTCGCTTTGTGGTAAACCCGCCTTTTCTCGGCTTGTCTAGCCCTCTTAGCAGCTGAATCAGCCTTCTTCTTTGGTGCAACCTCACAAACAACAACAGAACGATGAAATGGTTTTGGAGTCACTGTACTAAAAGACAGATTCCCTGAAAAAAAAACACCAAACAAATCAAAATTCATCATCAATTTTCACAAAAAGGAAGATTATTTTATGGAAGCAGTTCATAACTAAAATGTTGACTATTCACTAAGAGAAAAAGGGGAATTAAACTACATATAACAAATAGCTAAAAAATACTAAATTCCCAACAAGCTCAATTAAATTGCCAAGAAATGTATAGTATGAAACAAGTGAAGGACTACAATGGGCAATCGAAAATGCTGATAATATACTCAGAATCAAATAATTAACCAAAATTCAACTTTCCCCAGGAATTTCTTGCCAACCAAACATTGAATTCATCCGAGAAAAAACAAAAATGTGGGGCAATGAAATCATATAAAAACCACCATAAAACTAGCAGTAGCAAAGGGTTCATTTTTCTCCTAAAATTATAATGACCCATCAACTGAAACTTAAAATAATAAGAATTTCACTACAATTTAACAGAAAGAGAAATGGGTATTGCATAAAACATGATAATATGAGGGGAAAAAAAGGATAAAAAAAACACCATACCTTTGGAGAAGAGATTGTGAGAGAGGTTACTGGAGAAACTGAGAGTCTTGAAAGCATAAGAAGAAGAAGAGTTGATGTTGGTCTTAAGTGAAAGGGAATTGAGCTTAGATTGAAGAGAGAAGCATGAAGAAGACAAGCAACAGTTAAGTGCAGTCGCCATTTTTGCTTTCTCAGTTTCTTCCCCTTCCTATATATTATCTAAACAAATGAAATTTGAGCTATATGTTATGGTTTTTTTATTTATTGTCTTCAGCCTTTTTGCTTATCCGATATATCCATAGCCAGAACAGAGGGCATAGGCGTAAAGCTTGAGTGGATTTTTTATAATTCCTATTTTACCCCCGTTCTTTCTAAGTACTCACCCAAGAGAAAATCTTATTTACTTCAAAATAAAAAATAAAACAATTAAAAACTGTAATGTTATTTACTTCTAAATAAATAATAAAAAATTAAATTAAATTCGAGATGGGGTGACGAGGAGTCGAGTCTTTTATTAAATTTCAAATTCGGGACGGAATTTTTTTCTTAAGAGTTGAGGTTGGGTTAGGGTGGTTAAGCTTCAGTTAGAGTCAAGGCATGCAAAAATCAATCCGGCCCCCTTTGCCTTCTCTAATATTATTATTTAAAGTGTTGATTGAATTGGTGTTATTTTCAAGGGTAAACTACACCATTAGTTACGAAACTATTGGTAAGTCTTTATTTTGGCCATTTAACTAAACAAAGTTATAATTCGATCACTGAGAGGTTTTCGTTTAAATCACTAAACTATTCAAAAAATTTTATTTAAGTCATTGGCCTGTTAAGGTTTTTTTTTTTTTAAAGTTTCATCAACGAGCTCCAAGTAACAATTCAACGATTGGTACGATGAATCATTACTAATTGACGAATAAAAATTCAACGATTGCTACGATGGACCATTACCTATTGACGAGTAAAAAACATACCTTAGATCCAAGACGATTTGGTAAACAATGTAGAAGATCGAAGATCATATTTCCAAATTTGGTTCCCAGATTCGTTATGTTTAAAGTTGTTTCATAAAAAAAACTAAATTGTAAAGATAAGGGGAAAGCGAACTTTTGACTGATACAAGAAGTGCAAATAGAGAAAACCATATAACATAAATTTTCACCCCTCAATGGCAAATGAATACTTTTGAATAATTTAGTGGCCCAATTGTAACTTTTTTTTAGTTAAATGACCAAAACAAAAATTTACCTATAATTTAGTAACTAATAGTGTATTTTTCTTATTTCTAATTGAGACCCAACCTAGTGAAATTACCAAATGCATAATATTTTAAAAAATCATCAAATATAATTTTGTTAGCAGTTTTGTCTTTTACATATAATTCAAAAAAAATTTAAAATATGCCATAATTTCATGTTAAGAACAGAAATTTAGTCTTTGTACTTTAATTTTTAGGAACTTAGTCATTTGCTTTTCAAAAAAATTAAATTTCTATTCATTACAGCGTTATTTTTTAATTTTCAAAATGTCACATTAATAAGTATAACAAAAAAATTAATCATATCAATATTAACAACAAAACCTAAATTTTAAAATATAAAAAAATAAAAAGACTATATTCCTAAAAATAAAAATACAATAACTAAATTCCAACTTATAAGGTAGAAGGACCAACAGCATACTTTAAGAAAGATACATGAACAGAGCTCAAAACTTCAAAATATTCATTCCATCCATTTTAACATTTCAATCAAAAACTATATTTAATTTCATTATCAATTTAAAATAGATTTGTTACCTAAAATTTTTCATCCGCTAATTTACTAATCATAATTTAATTAATGCAAGAATCCAATTTTAACTAATTTTACATCAAATCAAAAGAAATCAAACTTTTAATCAAATTTAAACTTCATATCAAAAGATTAAAATTCATATAAAAACCCTTCCATTAAAAAAATTAATATTTGATAGTTAAATATCCACAGGTAATTTTAAAATATATTTTTAAATATTTTACTATAAATTTTAAAAAATTATAAGTATATAAAATAAATTTCAAAATTTATGCAATATAAATACACAAATCTTTTTGGTTCAAAAACATAACACAAACTTTAATTTAATATGAAAATAAGAAAACAATTTTGATTCAATTAATAAATATATTTAATAATATAATCATGTAAAAAATGCAACATTGATGATGTCTGTAACTTATAATATTAGTGTTTAGATTATAAGGATACCAGTTCGAAAAAGAAAATCTATAACCTGTTACTTTGTGGGGGAAACCCCAACATATGAAAAATGGCCTTTGTTGCCATTCCCAATTTAGACATTTCAGTGAAAGATCAAAAATATGAACTATGAAGTTGAAACAACGGTGATTTGGCATTTAACATTTACATATCGGTTATGTAAACACACGAACATGTCAAATATAAACATCCTCCCATATTGTATCTAATTAGCTTCCCAAAAACCTAAAATCTTTCAGCTGTCATTACTACTGGAGTTGCTTCAGTATGTTTTCTTACCAGATATGGACCCCTCTGAACAGCTTCTTGCAACTGCATTCCAAAAATAGCCATGAATCATCATACTTGCCATATACAATGACAAACAGAGTTTGCAAACTGCAGATCAGAGTGATGTAATCTTATGTTACTTGGATACAGGTCCTTGATGGGACTCATCCAAATATGTGACCTTTGACACAGGTGTCAGACACGGTACTTCAAGTCGGAGCAACATAGATTACATCTATGGATGTTATGAAAAGGGTATAAATTACAGTTACCAAATCACATGCTCGGTATGAATTTGAGATCTCTTTTGAGACCACCATGGAATTCACATCATGCCCAAAATGTGGAATAAAAGAGGCAGGAAGCGTATTAGTTTATAACTAACCTTCCCAGCTATGCCAGAGAGTGCAGGGTCGCTGACGAGTTTACTTGACATGAATGACTTGTGGATTGCCTTGCAACAGTTGTATCTAGCCTCCATAGCTAACAGCACAGAAATAATTGTAAAGTGTAACTTTGACAAGACGATCATACAACATAAGAAAAAAAGGAAACATGGGAGTCTGATTCCTTTTAGTGCTCAAAAGATTAGACAAGAAATAGCCAAAGATGATTTCATGTGTATAAGGGAGCTACGGTTGTTCCAAAGAATGGAGACATTTCGATTTGGAAAAGAAAGGAGGTGATGTATTACGATGTTGAAAGCAGGAGCTGATGTATTACGATGTTGAAAGCAGGAGGTGATGTATTACAATGTTGAAAGCAATACCTATTTTTGTAGTTTCGGCAGTTGGATCAGTCACTATGCTTATTATCTCCGGTTTTGAGCAAATCTCCATCAGGCACCATACTCGAGCTACTAACCCTGTTATTACTCTGTACCCCTGATATCAGCAAGAATGATACAATGTTAATTTCTTGACGTATGGTCATTTAGAAAAACATGTGCACCAAAACAAAGCATGACATTGGTGGGGGAACAAATACAAACAGCTTCAAAGGTCAAAGCTCTTCTATTTCATCTTATGCTGCAACCACAACAGGTAAATCCAAGTGTATTCTTGTTCTTCAGTTCATTGGACTTAAGAATCTGATTGCCCTTAACAGGAAGTTATTTTATTTTCATTTCTTAGATAAGTAAACGGTTAGCAATTAAAAGTTCTTCCCCTGAATCTAGAGAAATTACTACGGAATGACTCCTAGAGGTAAGGTCAAAACAATTTAAACTATAACATAGGGGCTCAAGATCTTCTCTTTTTTTTTTTTTTTTTTTTTTTTGGTTTTGGGGGGTTGGGGAGGGGCGTAAATATTGTAATACAAGTCAAAAGTTCCATTTTCTCATCTTGGCAGCAAACAAAGTAGTGTTAACAGCAGAGTCTATGTTATACATCCCCTAGTGCTCTTCAAAGTTCATAATAAAAACCATTTTTACAAAGTAAATAGCGTCAAATTCTGACCAATATCCTGGTAAAATACCTATTACAAACAAGGAATATGGGAAGTAGGTAAGCCCCAGAATCTCAAGCTTTGCTAGTAGGAAAAAGCTTAAATAGGAACCTCTGAAACTTAACTGGTTTCTATCATAAACGTAAACCCAATGTGTCAAAAAAAAAATATAGATTGATTGTCAAGAAGAAACACTCACAGCCAGACGAAATTCTGCAGCCTGTTGAAGAACTGATAGCAAAAGGCCCTGCCAATCATGCAAAAGACATTAATGAACATTTTTTAAAGGAAAATATCGGAGAAGATGCAATGCATATGAGTTCAAGAATGTACTTGGGATTGACATGATAACCTTTTTCCCTTTGCTTACTATATAACTTTCCAAATCATTTAAAGGATGACATTAAACAACATCCTTCAAGATAAAGAAGGATAGCATATTTCTTTTAGAATTGCTTACAGATGGTGTCAGCTTCGAACTTTCTGATGCTACTTCATAGACCAGACGTCGAAGACTTTCTTCTGCATCACCATTTAATATTACACCATCCTCAGGTCGGTTTTCTCCCACAATGTTCCCCAAAGCATGCAATGCAGCCTAAATTGCAATATGAAAACCCATCAGCAGTCAGAATACTAAAGTGAAAAAGCAATCTGATAGTTGTGCAGAATATGCTCTGGCAAAGATCAACTTCAAGACATATTTTGCCAGTTCAGACAATGTCATAATAGAAGTTACATCAGATTCCCAAGCAGCCAGGTGAAAACTACTATTTCCTGTGAACTACATGGACTCTTTAAACATTAGGGTGAAACTTTTTTAAAGCTCAAAGAAAAACCAATATGTTATAGCTAAAAAGGGCCACTGAAATAGATGGAAGGTGAACAAAGTTGATGCTTAAGAAACCACAGGAAAGCTAACAGGCTAATCTCCACTGAAAATACAACTGAAACATATAAATCCTTATTCACATATGTATTCTCTAATATGAACCTCCAAGCACATAGAAAAATGACCATACTTGCTGATGGGTTAATCAAAGTAGATAGTTTAAGATAACATTAGTGGAAGGCTATTTATGAACAAATAGGTAATGGTTTAACCCAGTCATGAGTCGGATCATTTAAGAATCACTGAGATATCATATTTCAACATAACAGAGAAACACATGCATAGTTGTATTTATGCTGTGATTTTGGTTCTTAATCGACTTAGTCAAAGAGTCTCCGAAGTATGTAATGCATTATGAACAGTGAAGAATATCAGGCAAAATGAGAACAGATAAAAAAGCAAATGAATATTACATGCTTACCAACTGTTTACCACCTCCTTGCCGATCAAATGCAGCATGAACAATATGCCTTGCAGCAGGAGGAAAACTTGTCAGCAGCAACACAGCTCCTTGGATTGCTAAAAGCATCAGAAAATAGGAGGAAAAAATCAGGCATAAAAAGTAATCGTTTTAGGATTATTAACATAATGTATAATCTCTTCATCTACTACCCATCTAGGGTTTTTCTGGGAGTACCTGAGTCTGAAACATGTTTGGACATAGGTATTGGGGTATGACCCCCCAAATGTATGAAAAAAATTGAAACAACTTAACGTTATCATATTGGATAAATACCCATATTTGACAGTCACACTTGAGTCCGAGAGATATAGGCCTAAAAATTACTTACATGATCCTATTCCACCAAGAGCTTCAAGTGCAGATTCACGTTCATCGGTATCTTGACTATCCAACAGCCCAAGTCTCACATCAATGGCTGAAATCAAACTTTTGGCACCTGAATATAGAAGAAATGAGGGGAGCTCAAAACATATATACCTATATGCATAAAATATTCAGGAAAATGAGTAAAGAATAAAGATTATGTCCTTCATGATAGTAACCAAATTTCAAATTTCCAGGATTTTTTTAGTTGGTTATCGCTTTTTCTCATCCTAGCACTGTGCAATAGGGAAACCCACAGTTGGGTACAAGGTGCAAAGAGAATATTGCCACAGCATCCAGAACAAAGAAAGACCCAAGTAAAATTATAACAACAATAAAATCATAACAAGAGTTACATTTTCAGTCTTTTATGCTTCCATGGATCCTTAATTCTAAGTAAAATTAAAGTAAGTGACAGTCTCTTCAATGAATGAATTTCAGAAATGAGAGGCATAACCCTTACTTGGTTCATCAACAAACATGTATATGTTCTCCTTGGATAAAAGCCTTCCACTTATCATCAATGCTCTTGATCGTAGAATTGATTCCATCGATGAGTTGCTATAAAGTAAATAAAGGGGATTACAATATAAACAATGAAAAACTGGTTGTAAAAAAAGTAACAATAGTTTTATAAAATAAAAATATATATAATTAATCCTCATATAAGTACCTGATTATAGAATGAAGTAATTGAAAGGTGGTCCTTGCCAAGAACTGTGCACCATGCTGGACTTCAGTCAACTGCATAACTGTCTAGTCAATATTCCATTCAAAATGCACATAAAAAGTTTAATAATTAAAGATATGCGTTCTGGGCCAGGGTTAAATGAATAACCTCATACAAGAGCTCTAAAGCACTTAGGGTTACAAGGGTGTCATTTGAATTCTTGATCTCGGTCTCCAATAAACTGAGCAGATTTGAATTATATATTACAGATGCTATGGAGCTGGAAATAGAGAATAACTTCACTATCAATGATAAAACACGGACACGCCCCTGAAAAAGGATTTACAGTTAAGACGGGAATCCAACTATAAGAAAATTTCCAGTGCATATGCATAAACTACATAAATGTCAAAATTTGGAACTGGTGCTTAGCTGGGGTTTTAAATTTCATGCCATTGCAGACATCTAAAAATGATGAAATTAAATAGACATTAGCAAAGACTGTCTTTTCTCTAAAAAAAACAGAATTCCAGGCATTTTTTGTGATGCTGACAGCTAAAGAAGCTAGAATTCAAGTAAAAGAATTGTATAAGCAGCTGACAGTCTTTCAAATATATGCCCGTAAATATAAGAAGAAGATTATGAAACAAAGGGAACACAGATGAGACCAGTAATAGAAAAGGTCAAAGAGCACACAAGAAAAAATATCATACCAGCGAGGAACATCGAGATGCTACGTTCCCAAGGTGTGTAGCTTCATTGAAATTAGATGGGAAGATAATGCCCTCCATAAAATTTCACAAAAACCGAATTATGATTTCAGTAAACTGAATCTATAATGGAACAATGCATTAAAAAGATTAAACCTTAGAGAACAAGTGATCTAAGGCCAAGTCCTCACCATGGCTTCAGGAAACTGAGCTAAATTCTTGATAGCATCAATCGCAGCAGTTGCAACTTGTTCATCACTGCATGTGAGTAATGCATAAGGAGTAATTTCAAACAACTTTCATAACCTTTATTATCAGTGAGTATGCTCTTCAAACTACTTCAAATAATTGCCAACTCTAAGGAGCAGTGCCAAAATATCTCCAGTACTACAATACAATTGAGGCAAAAGAAAGCGGTGTGGTTACCATATTCATCACAGTATCCCCCAAACAGATCGAGAATCACACATTTAAATTTATCCTACATTTTCCCCATCATACACCCTTGAAATCCTCTATAATTTTCCGTACACCTCTTTAAAACATGCCAGATTAGAGAGCCAAAAAGAAGATTAGCAGAAACAGTCCAAGAACCTTACCACACCATTTATGATTACCAATTCATCAAAATTAATTAAAATTTTCAGAAAAGAAGCTTGGATGACAAATATAAAGCTTATTGACTTCCAACCCAAAAAAAGGATGAACAAAGTTTTTGTAACTGTAAGCTATGACAGCTCATATGATCAATGGCATCACAAATTCCAAGTAAAATGAACCCAAAAAACTTCACATGCACAAAACAAAAAGGATAAGAGAGAATATGACAAATTTTACTGCAAATACGAAGCTAAACCATGAACAATGAAGGTATAGGTTTCAAGGCTCAGTGTTATAGGTTCTTACCCATTTACCCGACAGTCCAGTAAGAGTGGATAAATATCACAGTCAATAATCAGCTTTATGGCGTATATAGATTTGTCATCAAAGTTCTTTAAAAAGGATGAAACCTGGATGAAGTTATCAACATTTAGAAAAAAAAAAAAACAAGTTAATTTACAATGGTATATTAATTTTGTCTTAATTTAAGCACATTCGATCATGCTTTGCTCATATATTCTGTGGCCATATAACATTGTAAATCTCAATAACTGTCAGTCCGATCCATCCCAAAAAGAGATATCTTGAAAGGGATCTGGAATAAACAGTTGTGGCAAACACTTGGATAAAACCTTTTAGAGATTTAACTCTTACGACAGCTACGAGGAAATCTTTGACATTAGAATTAAACTTAGTAAGTGCAAAAATTACAAAAGAAATAATTGAAGAATGTTTAGAATTGTACACATACCGTTTTGCACGATAAACAACGAACAATTTGAGAATCTGCCTTGAGGCCAACTTGAACAAAAGTCTATAAAACAGAAGATGTAGCTTCAAATTTCGTAATAAATTCACAAGCCTATATAAATGAGGACATTATAAATTCCGAAGTCCAAACTGTTAAAAATGCTACTTTAGACTAACTTATTCAAGATCTTAAAACACGTCAAAAACTGTGTCCATTCTGGAAAATTTCAAACCCAAAACATAACTATCAAGGAATTAATAATCACTAGCAACTCAAGCCTACACTCGAAACATCAAAATGTTTTTGTAATGCTAATATTATCTGAAGATTCCCATTCCCACAAGGCATCCAAACAATATATATTACATTTGAAGCTAATCAACTGTTTTTCCTTTACAAGTGAAAAACAAGCAATTAATTTAGTGAAGACCAAATGCATACCATGTATTGTGGAATGAGTGAGGCGCCATACTTGGTCTTAAACACTCTCTCCAAACAAGCAACCAGAGTATTTTCCAGGCCAGGCACATCGGATTTAGTCTGCAAAGCACTGCAAGAGGGCTAGTCCCTTATTTTAAGTCAAAACTGAAAACCCTAAAACAAATCCCCCACAAAAAGTGGTTCCTTTCAGCATCAAAGCAACAAAGTTATATGATTGCAATGACATAACAAATACCCAGTAAAGAAATTCCTAGAAATACCCAAATTAATAAAGAGATAAAAAAGAGCATAAAAGAAATTTTAAGTGGAAGTAAAAAAAAGGAGTGCCTGATGATGACAGGGAGAGGGAAACGGTCGAGAAAATCTTTGACAGCGGCGTCGTTGAGAGAACCGGGGTGGTGAGCGAAATCAGAAGCTGACTCGAGCAACTGAGTAGGATCGTCGAGCGAGAATTCTTCATCCATGGTTGTGGATTGTTTGGAGTGTGAGTGAAGCGGCGAAGAAAGAGAGATTTTGAGAGCCAAAGTTAGCGCGGCTGAAACGTCAGTGAAAGAAAGGAATTTGGGTAATGACGCGTGCACAAAAATGAAGTTAAAAGGAGAATGTACCATTGAAGCCTCTGCACGTGATGAATTGTTGTTAACAGCATAATTGTGTACGTAAGTGTAAACTTGGAATTGACTTCTACTAATGCTGCAATTTAAAATTGAAAATGCTGATGTGGCATAGAAAATAAATGCAGAATGATGTGGCGTTTCTGTTTTATATATAATCATTTACTTATTTTAACTTCACTTTTGTTTACTTTTATTTACTTTACTTTCAATCAATGATTCTCTAGTAATGATATTGGAGTTACTTTTGTTGATTTTGTGTTCTTCCTAATAATTTTTCACTTTTGAAGTATGAGATTTATGATCAATGTTTACCTAACAACACATCAACGATCAATGAAGATACCTGATATGTTTTAATTGATTATTGTATTTTTTTCAAATATTGTTATCGATAAAGCCCAAAATTGTAATGGAATTATAATTTAGATATAAAAAATGGGACAAAAAAGCATAGTGCACACAATTTTTGAGTCGAAAATTGACTTGAAAATTTGGAGTTGATTTTCTATTTATGAATTTTGGAGGACTTACAATTCTAAATTTCTTGATTAGAAAGAAATTCATTTGATTCTTCTCTTTGATGGAGCTTTGATTTAAAGTTTGTCTAGACTTGATTTTGAAATGATGTGATTTGCTTAAGGAGTTGTTGTGACTTGATTTTGAAACTAAGTTTGGCAAGATATTTGCTTGAGAATTTGATTTGATTGGATTCAAGGGTATTTGAGACTTAATTTTGAAGTTGAGTTATAAAGAGTTTGGATCCAATGGCCTTTGGGACTTGATCTTGTCAAAGTGTTGTGGTCACTTGCTATTGAAATGGGTTTTGACCTCCTTTCTTTAATTGAAATTAGATTGGAAGGTGGCTTTCTTCAGAAACATCTTTTGGCTTCCTCTCTTCAATTGAACTAGATTAGAAGGTGACTTTTCTTTAAATTTGATGTATCGTTTTTCCAAAGAATTCATTAGAGAAATTCTAGACTTTTAAAATTGTGAAGTGCGAAGTTTTTGTTAAATGGCTTGGAAACGACTTCTTTTACAATATGTTAGTCAAGAGAGTTCTTGTAGAATTTAACTTTTTTATAAGTGTTCCACAATAATTAAACTATTTTATTTATTATTTATCTCTTATTAATTTAATTAATTAGAGATATAATAATCATTTAATATTATCATTTAATTATTTTAATTCAATTAGTGATAGTATAATATTTTATTATTTATCTCTTAATTAATTTAAATTAAATAGGGAAAAATAATTACGACTCAATATATTATGTCATCATTTTCACTCACGGTAATTTTAACATGCCTACTATAATTTTAACTTAACTCATGATAATTTGTAATTGGTCCAAAAAAAAATTCATTTATAGTACTAATTTGAGAATATGGGTATGGTTTAGGGTAGACCTGATCATGGGTTGGACCACCTGCTCAGGCTTGAAGGCCCACCCAAAAAGTGAGAGGGTTTGAACAAAAATATAATCCTGAAAAATGAGTTAAGACAAAACAAAATTAGGTCCGTTTTCTAAATAGGTTGGGCCTCAAGTAAAATTTTTTTTGGATCAAGCCTAACGCAACCCGAATTTGCCTAAATATTTTTTTCACTGTTGTTTGTTGTTGTTTTTTTTTATTATTTGTGTTGGAAAATGTGTCAATATTGTAGTAAACATGTAATTATTTTTTATGTATTTGAACGATGAATAAATAAATAAAATTAATTTCATATTTTACTATTATGTCTTTTATGATTATGTCTTTCATGTTTTGCATGCATAGTAAAATTGTAACAAATAAATATTAACTAATTGATTGTCTAAGTTCAAACTGGTGATAAGTGGCACTTTAATAACATTTACATTATGAGAAATATAACTTACTTCAATAGATAATCTAAACGAGTTGGTAATTCCGTAAAAGAATCAAAGTAAGTATTTGATTCAAATACTTAGAAGGATTATTATTTCGTTTACAATTCTAATTAGGGAGATGACTAGTCTTGGCTATCGAAGCAGTTAACTCCACGGGTAGAGACATAAATGTATTCATTGAAAGAATGTTACATTGGGCTGGACCCAAAATGAATTAATTATGAACTTGTTTGTTAATTAATTCATTATTCACTTGTGACGTTCATTGTGTGATTTACTTAAATTCTGAGTTAATAACTGATTATGTGTATTTAAATCATGTACTTTGATATAAGTGGAGGCTTATGCTCTAAAGACATCAAGCCGAGACCCAGTATGTTTGGTACATGTCTTGTGTATGGCATGACTTTACTAAGAATAATGGAATTTATAACTTGATTAAAGAGTTAACGATATCCTTTCATTGACATTGTGTAATGGATAAATATCGAACGTGACCACGGGTTGCTTGTTCTCGAACGAGCAATTTATCACAGTCATTTGTTGATAGTGATCATATTAATTATCATTAAGAAAACACAGTTATTTTAATAGGTTTAATATTAAATTTAATTCAATATTTATCTTGATTGTATTTTATTAATTTAATATTAAAGTGATTAATAGAATGCTTATCTAGATATGTGTTTTATTAATTTAATAGAATCTTGATAAGTATTATACTAATTTAATATTAAAGTGATTAAGTTTGGTTATAGTTAAATTCTATAAACTCTCCATATATAAAGAGAGCCACGAGTCATTATTTTTCACAAACTTGACTTCAAAATAAAGTTGTAGAGAGAAAATTCTCTAAAGAAATTATTTTAGAAATATTCTAGAGATATTTTTCATATTTACAACTTGACCCCAAAATTTAGAGAAATTGTAAAATTGCCCTACCAGTAATTTTGTGAAACGAGTCCACACTCGACAGACGTGAGCTTAAGGATAGCATAGAAGACTATTCAGTCGAATAATTCAACTTAGATGAATCAAAAGGTATAATTTTGATTAAGTGTTTATTACTTTAGATAACACAACTAAGTTCTTATTTTAGGAATTTTTTTAAAACCTATTTTTTCAACATATTTTCCATTGTGTTTTTCAAACCCAATTTTTCAGCAGTTTGTTACCATTTTAATGTTATTTTGCTTCCATTTTGCTACTATATTGTTAATATTTTATTTTTATTATTTGGATATTGTATAACTCTTATTTTATTATTAATTTTGCTACTATTTTAGAGGCATTTGCTTGTTAAGTTGCACTTATCTTAGAGTTATTTAGTATAAAAACTTTTTTAATGTATTTTTAATTTGTTGGGAAACATTTATTTTAATGTTTTTTAGTGAATTAGATGTATTATATTTTTAATTTTTTTATATAAAAAATAATATATAAAAATTTAATACGAGTGGGTCAAGCTGAGCTCAAGTTTAGTATTTTTTAACTTGGTCGAGTTTGGACAAAATTTTAGGTCTGCTTTCCAGGCCCGTGCTTGACCTAGCTTGAAAAATAGGCCTAAAATCTTGCATTTACCTAGCTCGAACTTGGCTCGGCCTGACCCATGATCAAGTATAGCTTAAGGACCAAATAGTGAATAAAGCCTTAATAATACTAATAACATAGTACACTTACCAAGTTTCATTTAAGCCAAGGAAAAAAAATATTATTTAACTCTTTTCAAAAATTCAAAATTTTAATTTTGGGTTTTTTAGATTTTAGCTAAATGAATTTTTTAATTTTTCTAGAATTTAATTCATTTTGTAACACCCCTTTCCCGACCCGGTCATCGGGTCAAGGTTATGGGATGTCACGTTTGTTGCTGAAGCAACTACTATCACTCTAAATCAATTAATCATATTTATTCAAGTTTTTAGGTTCGTAATACATTTAAAATAAGAGTTACACACTTATTCGAGCTTAACACGAGCTTACGAAAGCTTCCTAGGTGATCAAAGGTTGTTTAGGGACCAAAATGTAAAGTTCTAAACAATTGGGAGCTCGTAAAGACTTCATGTATTCTCACGTCACGATGTCACATTCTAACTTATCTCTTTGTGACCTCGAGAGCTCCACATCGCGACGTTACTCTCTAATTTGCTTCATTGCAACTTCAAAAGCTCCACATCACGACTTCAGTCTTACCACCTTAAAACTTAAGCAATTTGCTCCTTATCACTTAGATCAACATTTACATGGTACATAGCATCCATATCAACCAACAGCCATTGAAACATGCCAATTTCCAATTACAAGATTTACAAAATGGACCAAAAACACCAAAGCTTTCATTGAATTCAATCATAACATTTCTAACATATTCCTATGTACATGCCAAAAACTAATGCCCAAAAATTTAGATTCATACTCTCTTCCAAGCTTAATTTGTGATGAGATGAGTTGAAGTCGATCTTCACTTTAAGCTTCAAAACGATCTTAGCCTTCGCGTTTGGAAGAAACACATTAAGCTCGTGTGAACTTAATAAGCATATCAAGAATTAAACTTTGAATTTGAAATCATTTTATTACAAGCACACATGCATATATATAACTATCATGGATCACTATTATCATACATTAGTTTGTTTCAATAATTGCTATAGATAAAAAAAAAAGTCAAATTAATAGATTATATAATGCTTACAATGTCATTATTGAATTCACTCATGTTGAAATTTTATAGCCCATTTGTAGATTTATTAGAACACAATAGGATATTCAGAATGTTGATAATTTGCACCGAAGTGCCACTATTATTCACACGAATGTGCGGATGTCACTTTGCACCAAAGTGCCACTCAAACTTGCACCATAGTGCCGCTTTCACTTGCATCGTAGTGCCACTATCACTTGCGTGCATAGAAAGTTTTCCTAATGGCATCCATTTATATCCTACTAGTTCTCATTTTGTTTACTTGCACATTTTTTACTATACAATTTATTTACTCTTTCCCAACAAATAAATTATTTCAAAATTTCTATAATTTAGTCCTTAACTAAATGGAATCAACAATCATTAAATTTCACTTAACATTTATTTCAATAGCATCCAACATTTCACTTAAATGCTTCATATTAACATCTAAATCACCAATCTAAATTTTATACACTTTGCAATTTAGTTCTTTTTCAACAATTTCATTTCACATGCATTTTTTCAATTCCAATACCAATTTACTTCCAAATAATTTCCAAAATAAAAATAAGCATTTTCAACTACTAATATATTTTCTAAAACTATTTATCAAGTTTTTCATTTAGGGTTTTAATTACAACAAAATACTTGAAATGAACCCTTTTTTTTCCTTCACTCCTTAGCTATGTCTTTGCCTTTGTCACCAACTTGATGTTCACTTCTCTTCTCCTTCTCTTCATTAGACAACACATAAACAACTTTCAATATCACAACAAAAATCACAGACTATTTCCATGCATTTGATGAGATAAACATTAAGGCCTTGTTTAGGAATACTTCTTAAAAGTGCTTTTGAAAAAAATAACACTTCTAGGAAGAAGTTAAAATTTTCGGCTTCTGAAAAAAGTGTTTTGGGGCCAATTTTTAGCTTGGGAGAAGCACTTTTTCTCCTTAAAAGTAGCTTGTTTAGGAATATTTTTGTCCCAAAAGTACTTCCTATAAGCAATACTAAACAGACCCTAAGTCTTATAAGAAAACTTATCATTCTTACCTTAACCTTTCTCAAAATCTCTAACTTTTCTTCACTTTTTTTTCTCCTCCAAAATGAATATTGGCTAGATTTACAAGAAAATAAACTTACAATGGAGTTGTTCTATTGATTTCACTTAGAATCTATGGTGACAATTTGGATGTTAAAGTTTTAGGGGAGATGAAAATGGTAGAAAGGACTGAATTGAGTGAAAATGAAACTTAGTTAGAAATGAGAGATAGAAACATAGAGAAGAAGAATGAAAATGTTGATGATGTTTTTTTTTTTCTACATCTATTACAGCAAAATATCAATCCATCTTTTATTTATTTTAATAATCTAATAATATTTAATTAATAAAAATCTAATAATTACCATGCCCCACATGTGGTTACTATTCACTCCCATTCTCATCACTTTTTTTCTTTTTTTTTCAGTTTCATGGTCAAATTGCTCTCCAAGTCTTTCCTCTTTTTCTCATGCATCAAACTCAATCATTTTTATTTTGAATTTTTACATTATAATTCAATGTTTCTCACATTTTTACAATTTAATCCATTCCTTAAATTAATTTCCCTAAATTCAAATGCCTTTTTAATTTCTTATAATATCCAGTTACCTTCTCCACTAATATTAATAATTTTATTTCATCTACTCTAGAAATTTTAACATGTGCACAATCCAAATTGACATTATTCACATCTCGCGGTGTTAGGGATGTTACACTTTTTAACACAAAATTTTTGCATTCGTCTTTAATATTTTATAATATCATTCTGGGAAAAATCTCAAAAGTATACATGGAGTTAATTCAATGTGCAATTTGATACATCAACTTTGATTTGGTGCAATTATCACATGAAAATTTAATTTTGATCAATTATGCACATTTAAAGAAATAAATACATCATTTACAAAAAAAAAAGAAATAAATAAATACGTCAAAGTATTTTTATATTGGATAAATCTAATTATTTGTATATGCAATTCATAAAAGGATGCTATATCAATAATATTATTGATAATTTCTGAGAATTTGATCAAATCAAAATTTCATGTATAAAATTGTACAAAATCAAAGTTAATGTACAAAATTACACATTAAACTAAAGCTCGTATATACTTTTGAGATTTATTCCTATTATTCTCAATTTTGTCCTAAATTTGACTTTGATGAAGTTTTATTTTAGGTAACCTTCAAAAATAATGTTGAAAAATATTGATTCTCCTTTACTCCAATGAAAACTTAAAAGAAACAATAAATCAATGATTTGGATTTAGTTAGTAGAAGATCGCGTTTTCTATTTAAACTAATGAGGTTGACAATTAGTTTAACATTATTTTTGAAAAGTGCTTTTAAAAAGTGTAGTGAAAAAGTGCTTTTGAGAATTATTTTTGAAAAGTTTGTTTTAAGATTTGAGTGTTTAGCATTGTTGTCAAAAAATACTTTTGAGAAATAAAATGTCCATTTTAGACATAATATGATAAATTAACAAATATGCATTTAAATAATATTCAAATTAGTTAATATTATGATATTTTAACAAGAATATAAAAAAATTATTATAACTTATTATTAATATTTTAATATATGAAATATTAATTTTAAATAATTCTAAGTAATTAATATTAATTACTTATAAAATGTAATTAGAATATATAAACTATATTTTAAATATTTAAATGGAAAAAACGAAAAAATTAAATGGGAAGTTAAAATGAGAAGATGAGATTAGAGAAACTAGAAAGAAAGAGACAGAGTGAGAGCACCTTACCTTGAAGATCTTGAAGAAAATGAAAGAATGGAAGGAAAATAAAAAAGAACTGGAGAGAAGAAGGAATGAAGAAGAAACTGTTACTATGAAAAATGACGAGGACAAAAAGGTAATTAATTAGCCAAAATTATTTTTAGCCTAGAAAAAATTAAAAATTTCAACTCTTTCAATTGAAGAAAAAGGTTTTCTTAAACTGATTTTTTAAAGTTGAACTGAAGTTTGTTCAGTAAATAATTTAAGGGAAAAACACTATTTTATTACTAACAACCTATTTCACCATAATTTACTAGACTCTTAGCATTTTAGCTTGGTTAATAAATAGTTAGTTATATTTGATTAAGCTTATATTTTGGTAATTTAACTTTAATTTGTTATAGAACATTCATTAATATTATGGACTTGTAACATTTTAATTATTATATTGTTAGTCGATATTAAGAATGTAATAAAAATTACATGCGGTCCATTAAAAGTTAACATGGCTTTCATATATCATCATATAATTTAAACATATTTTTAATTTTTTAGCCTTTGTTTCATTTCTTGTTCTTCTCTTTCTTCTCATTCCTCCCTCGTCTTTCCCTTTCAACATCATTGTTGCCATTTTCACCATCTTTACTACCTCACATCCCTCACCTCACCAGCTACCCCAAGCTATCTCCATCATTGAACACCCTTCCTTACATCATCCGACCATCACCATTACCACCTCCTCTTGAACTGGCACACCCATTTGTCACCATTGCTCCATTACTTCATCTTCAACTTCACCATCATTATACCAAGTTCTTTACTACCTTTATCAAACCCAACATCCACTCACCTCACCATAATCACCATTGCAGCCACTTATCTTCAAACTGCACCATTAGCCACTTCCCAATCTCCTACCAAGCTCTTAAATTGCTAATAGACACTAAACTGAAACCTCACAAACCTCTCCTTCAATCTACCTCCTAACGATGACCTTGTCCTCCACCAAATCTAGGCCTTGCAATCAACGAAACCTCCAAAAAAAAATCATCCATACCAAAGTCAATAAAGCTAAATACAAAAAAAAGTGAAAGAGTCTTGCATGAATATAATAGTAGCCAAAATAAAATCAAAGTAGAAAAACCTAGTTTGAACTCATATTGGGTTTACATAAATTGAACTATTGGTTTGAGTATCTAAAGGGTCAAAAGGAGTGATGTGTCAAAAAAACCCATTCGATTGTATTCTTAAACCGAAGAGATGATTAAGGTCTCCATATTATAAAGAGCTTTCCCAAAACATTAACTAGTAAAGTGAAAGAATGAGAGGAGAGGAGACCAAACACTAACATACACACACATACACACAATAAATATTTAAGAAAATTAGTATTGCATTAAAATAATAATTCGTTAGTAATTACATAGCCTAATTTGATTAAATATATTCGTGAGGAATTGAGTGCAATTCCTTAAAAAAATAATTTCATTATTGTATTAATTAATATTTTTATAAATTTTTAACGGACTAAATTAAAATCTTATTATTTTTAGAGGGTAAAATACAATTTTATTATTACAAATTCTTAATTTTATTCATTTTAAAGGTTAAAAAACATAATTTCCCTTGTCTGGGAGTGTTAGGCCCCGACCCCCTTCCATTGCCCTTGATTGAGTGTAGATTTAAATACATCATTTAAGTTCGCATCTTAATTTAATCATTCTCCATATGTTCACAAATTGAGTTGATTCAAGTGAATTAAATGAGTTTCATTTAATCAATTGACTTTTATAATATATTTTGTGTACATTCATCACGGCCTTTTATTTGCGGCCATAACATAGGTATCCAAATGATAAATAAATTTAAAGTTTCATAAAAAAAACTAAATAGAATTGGACCTTTAAGTATGTGTGGTATGAACTTATATTAATTAAATAATTATAACATTATACAAAATATGAGATAATTGTAGTTGTTTGAATGGGATTGAATTAAATTAGTTGATCGGATTAAGAATTTGTGATGAATTTAGTAATTAACATTTTAGCATTTAAAATTTCAATTTATCAAATACAACTGAAACTGACATGACATTAATTATATGAAAATACCTTTACCATTATTATTTAGGTCAAGATTGAAATTTTAAAATTAAAAAAAAATAGAAGTATTAAAAATGACTAGTTAAAAGCATAGAGACTAAATCTGTAATTTACATATAATAGAAGAACTAGAAGTGTTCATGGGCCAGGTCCAACAAAAATCTTAGGCCCATTCGTTTGGCCTGACCCAACTTGAAAAATGAGTTTAAAATTTTACCCAAGTCCAATTCAAATAAAAATGCTAAAATTTGAATCTGGCCCTACTCGCCCACATTAATTTTTTTATATAATTTTTAAATATATATAATACATCAATAACAAAATAAATATTTCCCAACAAATTGAAAATAAATTTTAAAAATATGTATACAACAAGATAGTAGCAACATAATAATGAAATAATAGTAAAATAGGAAGAAAACAACAATAAAATAATATTAAAATAATAAAAAATAACATTTCTTTTCTCATTTTGTGAATTTGGGTCGGACTTGTGCAAAAATGTCTTACCCGAGGCCTAGTTCATTTTTTAAAAAACAAACACTATTTTTTTTGTCCAAACCCATTTTTCAAACTTATATTTATGTAAAAAACTTTTCACTTTTTGAATGGACCTTCGAACCAAATGCCCCGACCCATTAGCGGGTCTAATAACAACTAATAACATAATTTGACTCTATTCAAATTAAAATTAGCCAAAATTTACATTACCCAAATTGCCCTCAAAACTGCCAATATTAGCCTGTCCCTAAACACCACTTCACCTGTCATTTCTAAGTTGTGTTGGGAATCTTTATATCCATATTTATCTATAATTTATATTTACAGTTCTTGCGGTATCGCCGGCGCCATTTGTGGTTTCATTTTCAACTTCAGCTCTTTGGTTTTCCATTTTGCATAGATTCCAGATATGGGTAAGCTTCCTTCTTCTTTTATTCTTCGTTCAGTTGTTAATGGTGGAAGCCATCTTTCTAATTTCCACTCTTCTTCTTCTTTTTTTAACACCATAGCTACCCACATCGAAGCCTTAGGTAAGAAACCCATGCCTGTTAGAGGAAAGGGAAAAATAGATTATCGCTTCGATAAAGTTGATGATGCTCTCATTTTGTTCAAAAAGATGATAGGCAAGTATCCAAAGCCTTCAATTGTGGAATTTAATAAATTATTAGGAACTGTTGTTAGGATGAAACATTATGCCATTGTTGTTTCTATGTATAGACAGATTGAATTATTGGGAATTTCCCACGATGGTTATTCTATGAGTATCTTGATTAATGGCTTTTGTCAATTAGGTCGAATTGATTTTGGGTTGTCTGTTTTTGGGAAAATGCTGAAATTAGGTGTTGAACCTAGTGTTGTAACTTTTTCGACTTTGATTAATGGGCTTTGTAATCAAAGTAAGATTTCTGAGGCCATTAGTATATTCGATGGAATGACTGAAAGAGGGTATCAACTTGATTTGATTGTTTACAACACAATACTTAAGGGGTTGTGTAAGACTGGCAATACTGATAGAGCTGTTAGGTTTCTAAGGCTAATGGAAGGCACAGGTTTTGAACCTGATATTGTAGCATATAATACCATCCTTGACTGCCTTTGTAAGGAGGGGCTATTAAAGGAGGCTCTCAATCTCTTCTCGGAAATGAAGGTTAAGGGCATTAGACCAGATATCATTACTTATAATTGCTTAATTCATGGTATGTGTAATTCGGGCCAGCAGGAGGAGGCAACAAGGCTTTTGAATGAAATGATTGATAACAATATTTCACTTGATATTGTCACGTATACTATATTGATTGATGCACTTTGCACAGAAGGAATGATTTCTAAAGCTGTAGAGATCGTTGACACGATGAGAAAGCAAGGCATTGAACCCAATGTTGTCACGTATACTACGTTGGTTGATGCACGTTGCAAAGAAGGGATGGTTTCTAAAGCTGAGGATATTGTTGACACAATGATAAAACGAGGCATTGAGCCTGATGTTATTACCTATAGTGCATTAGTTAATGGTCATTGCTTGCAGAATGAAATGGATAAAGCTAGAGGAGTTTTCAACTTGATGATTGAGAAGGGTTGTGCACCTGATATAGTTACTTACAACACCATGATCAATGGATATTGCAAAGGTAAAAGGTTAGACGAAGCAATGGAACTCTTCCATGAAATATCTCGAAAGGGACCAATCCTGGATATTGTTACATACAGCACTCTCTTTCAGAGTATGTTTCAGTTAGGGAAAGTTTCAACTGCTTGTGAACTGTTTAGAAAGGTGTTTGCTTCTGGACAAATTCCAGATATAGAGACCTGTTTGATTTTGCTGAATGGTTTATGCAAAACAGGTCATATCGAAGAGGCATTGAAACTTTTTGAAGCAATGCGAAACAGTGGGTTGGAACTTGATATTGTCCCATATACTATCCTAATTGATGGGTTGTGCAAAGTTGGGCATATCAAGGTTGCAGAAGAATTATTTCATCAACTCTCAAACAATGGTTTCAAACCAGATGTTTACACATACTGTATAATGATTAATGGGCTGTGTAAAGATGGATTGCTAGATGAAGCATACACGTTATTTGGGAGCATGGGAAAGAATGATTGTTCGCCCGATAGTTGCTGTTATAATGTAATGATTCAGGGGTTCCTTCGAAATAGCTATATCTCAAAGGCAACGCAACTTCTTACGGAAATGGTTGTTAAGGGCTTTTGTGCTGACATATTCACTGTCACCTTATTTATAGATCTCATCTTACACTTTAATAAATCAATCTTGCTCTGAAATGTTCCACTGCTTTCTCAATTAAAAAAAATCATGTACAATTTGGAATTTTTTTAATTTCACATTAATTAACTACTAAATTTTTAATCGTGTTTATAATTTGGACAAAAACATAATTGTAATAGTGGTATAAGGATTAATTATGTCTAAATTAAAATATAAAAAATAAATCTTCAAATTAAATATATTATATTGGCGAAAATGATAATTTAACTAAAGATTTTTATATTTAAGCCTTTAAATTAAATTTCTAAAGATGTGAATAAGAAGAAGAGATGTATTTTAAATATAAATATTTAAAGTCTTGACTTGAATGAAGAGGTGATTAAATCTTTTATTAAATACTTATTTAATATGATTTTTTTAGGTGAAAAATGTTGAAAACGAGGAGTAAAAATCTGATTTAATATTCTTATATTGAAATAACAGTTTCATATGATATTTTTTCCTCTAGAAAAAATACTATCAAATATTAGTTTTTTAAAATTACATTAACTAGAAAATTTTACCTAGCTATACTCTGGTTTAAAATTATTTAAGTGTTATTAATTAAAATAAGATAATTTTTTGTGAGAATTATATGAAAATAATAAAATTGAAGTTAACAAACTTAATTATGAAAGATATATTCTAAATCAAATAATTATGATAATTTGCAAAATGTGAGCTATGTTGAGACAAAATAATTAGCAAATTATTCTTTGAAGTGAAACTCTGCTTTAGTCATTATATTATGTTGAAGTTATGAATTTATTTCATGTATTTAAATTTGTTTAAATTTAAATCTGTAATTTGAGTTCTAACGTAAACGGTTACAGTTGAGTTTGAGAGATAAGATTATATAATTAGTCTTGTATTATATGTACAAATTGATTATTTTCAATCCTTTTACTTCAAATTCGGTCTCATGATAGTTATTAAATCATTTAATTAGAATAAAATATTTTTTTATGAGTGTTATGTGAAAATAATAAACGGACATGATATTAAATATCTGATAATATATTTGTTACATAATATTTTGAAAGTAAGAAAATTGAACTCAGGTTCATAGAGTTTTAAGTTCCTTAAAAGTTGGAAAAATTGCTTTTAGATCCCTTAAAAGTTAGTAAAAAAATTTAGACCCCTTAAAAACTGTAAAATAATATTTTGGATCCTTTCAACTTTGGATCCTGGACGATCTCACCTCAAAATGACTTTAAGGGCAGGCCTAATTGAACTTAACAAACTGTTACTATTAAAAATGGAGGCTAAATCTGTAATTTATGCATTAGATAATTTGACTGTTTAAATTAATTTACCCAAATTACGCTAGCAACCCTTTCCCTAAACAGCACTTCACAAACCAAAATTTACACTTCTTGTGGTACTTCCGGCGCCATTTGTGGTTTCATTTTCAAGCTCCCATTTTGCTTACTTTCAAGATATGGGTAAGCTTCCTTCTTCTTTTATTCATCGTTCAGTTGTTAATGGTGGAAGCCATCTTTCTAATTTCCACTCTTTTTCTTCTTCTTCTAACACCATTGCTACCCACATCGAAGGCCTAAAGTAAGAAACCCATGTCCATGCCTGTTAGAGCTTAGAGGAAAGGGAAAAAGAGACCACCGCTTCGATAATGTTGATCATGCTTTGATTTTGGGCAATAAGATGATTGAGAAGTACCCAAAGCCTTCAATTGTGGAATTCACTAAATTATTAGCATCCATTGTTAGAATGAAACATTATGCCATTGTTGTTTCCATGTGTAGCCAGATGGAATTATTAGGCCTTTCCCATAATGTTTATTCTATGAGCATCTTGACTAATTGCTTTTGTATTCTATGAGCATCTTGATTAATTGCTTTTGTCAACTAGCCCGAATTGATTTTGGTTTTTCTGTTTTGGGGAAAATGCTGTAGTTAGGTGTTGAGCCTACTCTAACTTTTTCGACTTTGATTAATGGGCTTTGTAATCAAAATAAGATTTCTGAGGCTGTTAGTATGTTCGATGAAATGACTGAAAGAGGGTATCAACCTGATTTTATTGTTTACAGTACAGTGCTTAAAGGTGTTGTGTGAGAGCGGCAATCCTGATAGATCTGTTAGGTTTCTAAAGCTGATGTAAGGCAGAGGTTTTCAACCTGATATTCTAGCATATAATTCTGCCATTGACTGTCTTTGTAAGAACGGGATGTTAAAGGAGACTCTCGATCTCTTTAGAGTGAAAGTTAAGGGCATTAGACCAAATATCATTACTTATAATTGCTTAATTCATGATATGTGTAAATCAGGCCAGTAGGAGGAGGCAACAAGGCTTTTGAATGAAATGGTGGATAACAATATTTTGGTTGATATTGTCACGTATACTATATTGATTGATGCACTCTGTAAGGAAGGCATGATTTCTAAAGCTGTAGAAACCGTTGACATGATGATAAAGGAGGACATTGAGCTTGATGTTGTTACGTATAATACACATTGTAAGGAAGGGATGGTTTCTAAAGCCGAGGATATATTTAATTTCAAAACTTCATAAATATCGAATAATATAATATTAAAATTTTTAATATATATATCTAAGAATACAAAATTTAATGCCTTGCATTTGAGAGAACAAGTGTTGTAGAAATTGAAGTAAAAAAATTTAATAAAACTACATGTATGATTTTTGGAATGATGGGATTGACGAGAGCTTCATACATGAAATGGATACAAGACGAAATGAAAGATAAGGGCCATGCTATTTTGAAGAAAGTTGGAAGATGTTAGCTATCCAGATAGCAAAATGAAGATGCATGATGCAGTGAGAGACATGACATTATCCATCACAAATATGAATCCTCGAAATGTGATACAAGCAAGTTTCCAATTAGAAAAGTTACTGAAAGAGAAGGAATGGACGGTGGATATTGAGAAAGTGTCGCTTATGGATAACTCCATATTGGAGATTTCCATAGATATCTTTCCTCTAAAATGTCATAAGCTCACAACCTTGTTTCCGCATTACAACCCTGTAAAGAGGATTTCAGATTCTATTTTTACAAACATGTCTGAGTGTTATTAATTTGCTAAAATAATTTATTTTGCACAACTAAAATTAAAAAAATTCATAACTTAAGCAGAGTACAGGGACTAATAGGAAAATTTGACCGTTTAACATAAACCAACTCTTATATTGTTTCTCCGATTTTAGATCATGGAGCTTATAGATTTATTGATGAGAATGCAAGTCTTTCTGGCAGTGCCGCCGTATGGCTACGCTTTATTCTCCTTTCACTTGTTAATGGTGGAAGGAGTCTTTCTATTTTCCACTCTTCCTTTTACATTATTGCTACCCACACCAATGTTAAGTAAGAATTTCACGCTTCGATAGTGCTTTTAGCATTTTGATTAAATGCTCTCTTGTCAATTAGGCGAAATTGATTTTGGGTTTTCTGTTTAGGGGAAATGCTAAAGTTAGGTATTCAACATGATGCTGTAAAATTTTCCACTTTGATTAATGGATTTTGTAATCAAATTAAAATTTCTCTTTTAATTGCTTACAATACAATGCTAATAAAGCTGTTGGGTTTTTAGGTATGATGGAAGTAAGAGGTTTGGAACCCAATATTTGGAATTGAAGGTGAAAGGCATTAGATCGATATTGTTATTACCAATTATGCTTAATTCATGGCATGTGTAATTGTTCAAATGTTGTTATCTACAACATCAGAAATAATCCCTTCCTTGCTTAATTCTTGGTATGAGTAATCACATTGCAAGGAGGTGATGATTTTTGAAGCTTTAGGTACCACTGACACTATGAACAAGAAAGTCATTGCAAGGTATGTTTCTAAATTGAGGATATTGTGGACACAATGATAAAGCAAGACATTGAGCAGGTAAGGACTTGATTTCATCTTTTTCTTGTAATGAAGAAATAGTTATAGTCTTGTGTTTATATGATCTCATCTTTCTATATATTTCTGAAATTGGTTCAATATCATTATGCAATTGTTGTTTCGCATTCAGATAAAACATTTCGATGATTCTCTTCTATAAATTTTCTAATGGTATACCTATTAGCTGTTTTTGATTGGGTTTTCGATTACTATATATTGCATTGTTTGAGTCTTTCATTTTGAACATCCTTTTCAACCCTTACAAAATTGTACCTTTGAGGAATGTTTTATGGACTTTGTAATGTGATAAAGTAATGATCTAGGGGTTCTTGAAAACAGCTATACCTCAAGGGCAGCACAGCTTCTTCAGAAAATTGTCTGTAAGGACTTGTCTGCAGATTTGTTGATCTCATCTTAGATGTTAGAATCTAATAAATCCAGTCTTCTTTTCCTTATTATTAGTTTCAAATTTTATAGTCACATTGAATGCAATTGAATATGGAATTTGGATTATCAGTTCAAAATGTCAAATGAGTCCGTCTGAATTATTTCTTGGTTTTTGATACACAGTTGTCTGATGTGTGTTTTTGATTACTTCGATTAACTAGGTGTTTTTGATAGATTGTTTTACAGTTAACTTGGATATTATGCGCCAAGACGGTTCATATCCTCTGGGAAATGTGCCTCAACTCATCGGGACTGCTCCTATGTCTACCACCGATTCCCGCACTACTGGTCAGGTAGAATGGATTTTGATTATGTGTTCATTCATAGTTCCTATTTACCCCTAAATTTGAGATTACTACTCCAGTTCGGATGCTCCACTGTTGTTATGGTATTATGAAATATTGTGGGGCACAAACACTAGCGAGGGGGCTATTGGCTATTGGCTATTGGCTATTGGCTATTGGCTATAGCACCCGAAGGTTACTGTTATTGTTGTTGTTAGTTTTTAGTGGCTACCCCTCCTGAGCGTTCCATAAAATTAGGGAGAGAGGGCGATAGCCACACGGAGAGTTTAGGGTAGAGTGAGGGGGCTATTGGCTATAGTCCTCTAGCTGTATTATAAACTAATGAGTCTTTTAGTAGCGTTAAGCCTTCCGAGCGAGGTATGGAGGGGTAACGTGCCTATAACTGTATTTAATATCAAAATTGGGTACTAAAATATCTAAATAAGCAGCACAAGGAAGGAAGAAATCAAAGGATTTGTTTTTAGGAGAAGAAGAGAGAAAGTTGAGGATTGGATGCATCCTCTCCAAGAAACAAATATTTTTAGGATAATCCTATTATAATTTATTCCCTTTAAAGAAAATACTATCAAATATTAAATTTTTTAAAATTATATTAACTAGAATTTTCTACCTAGCTATGCCCGGGTTTAAAAATTATTATAAATTTTAAATTTTATTAATAATTATTATTTAAATATTAGAATTAAATTGAAATAATTTTATTAAATTATACAAAACTTGAAATAAATTCATATACAGAAAATATTTAAGAAAATTAGTATTGCACTCAAATATTTTGATAAACTATATAAAATAAGAGATAAATTGAAATACAATAAAAATATATTATGATTAATTAAAAAAAACACTCTAAAAAATTAAATGGAAGTGTAATTATAATCATATGATTTCTCTTATGCCTTTAAGTAATATGAACTAATTCATAATAAATAATTAATTAAAATAATAATTTTTTAGTAATTACATGGTGCAAAGGCGAAGTTAAAAAATTTCGAAGGAGGGGAGACGGAATTAACTTATGAATTTTGATAGTAGTTAAAAAGCAATTCCACCATTGTATTAACTAATATCTCCTAAAAAAATTACCTTTCACCCCGACACATTTTTCCACTTTTACTCATTGTATTTTACTTTTACAATATTTTTTAATTAATTTTACTATTGTATAAAATAATTTTGTTCAAATATTATAAGATCACAAGTAAATAATATATACTAATGTTTTAATTGAGTAAAAAAATCATTCAAATATATATACAAATATTCTCATGTACTACCCTTCAATTTTTTAAAATATTTGTTTTTATTTTATTGATATAAATATAATATGGAAAATTGTTAATTATTACTTAAAATAAATATGATTCTACTATATATTATATTGATATAAATTGAATTTTATTAATTTCATTACACATCGTAACGTCCATAATAGTCATTTCTTATTTTCACCTCACTACTACAACTGCATTTGAATCCTAAGATATATCTAATCACTTGTTTTAAATTCACAGCTACAATATTCAATTTTATAGCTACAATAACTAACTTTATATCACCATTGTTTTTAATTCCACCGGAGCCAATCTCAATAGCTATCCAAATGGACCATTAATGTTAAGATTAAGATCCTCGGAACTCTCAAGTTCCAAGTTCGAGCCTTACTTTATGTAAAACTGTGTGAGTTATCTCTAGATTTTATTCTAGTTTGATTCAAGATATAGTTATCGATACATTGTTGTGATTATATTTACAATAAGACTAAAAATATTAAATGAGCCAATTCATTGCACTTAAAAAAAAAAGTAAATAAATGTATGGAAATTTATATCAAACAATTTATTAGCTAGTAAAAATTCTTAAAATTTATAATAATAAATATATAATGTACTTTAAATTAAAAAATACAATATTTTATTTTATTTTTTAATTCTCCCTCCCTTTTTTTTATCTCTTTTTTCATTCCCTCTCCCTCTCTTCTTTTTTTTCCTCCCACATCCCAGCCTCACCTGCAAAAAGCCAACCATAACAATATATATATATTGTAGATGATTTGATCTGAAAAAAGTATAATTATGTTGTCTTTTTTAGTGTTTTTTGTGTTTATTTTAGGGTTTATATTTGAGGTTCATGACTAATTTTTTTGACAATATTGTCTCTAAGATTCAAACTTATGTCTCTCTTTAAGAATATAATATGCCTTACATTTTTAGCATATAAGCTTTAGGTTGCGTTTGTTTCACTGAAAATGGTTTCTGAAAAATGACTTACTTTTCTTGAAAAGCTAATATTTTTTGTTGTTTGACAGATTTACTGAAAATATTTCATAGAAATTGTTGTTTTCAATGAAACAAACATACATTTGGGATTTTATTATCTTTTTATTGTTTAGTTAGAGTTTATTTCATAAAAATTATTTATATTTTAATTAATCATGTTTTAGTTTTAATTAATCTTAATTTACTTAATTGAGCTTAATTGTTAATTTCGTACATTAGGGAATATAAATTTATATTTTATGTCTAATTAAGTTGAAAGTGGTAAATATTTATTTTGAATATTATTTGGATGAGTAAGTTGAAAAATGATTTAATTTGATAAAGATTGAAGTAAGGACTAAATTGTAAAATTTTTAAATTTCCTAATTCTAAGGGTTTGAGTAGTGAAATCTGAAAATTGATGTAGTACTTAAATTATATGATTATGAAATATGAAAATTTATAAAATTGAGCATGAAATAGTAAAGTTTGAAACTATAGAGGTTAAATTGTAAAGATTTCAAATATTGAGTTTTACGACTAATTTACATAATTTGAGGACTTACAATTTTGAAAAATAGAATATGAAAGTTTAAACGTTCAAAAATCAAGTACTAAATTTTGGAAATTTTGACAATTTTAGTTGTAAGAATTAAATTATAAAATCTAAAAATTTTGAAAAAGGGACTGTTCTGCAAAATTGTGCAAAAACGAGGTTTAAGAATGAACTATAGAATAAAAAAAAATCTTTTTTTGAGGAATTAAATTGTAAAATAGTAAAAATTTGGTTTTAAGGACTAAATAGTAAAAAATATAAAATTAGAATATAAGAGATTGTTATCTTCTACAGTGAATGAGAATTTCTTCTTTTTGTTTCTTTGACTGTAAAACAGTTAATTGATGTTGAGTTATTTTTTAAATCTTGAAGCATCATTTAAAGGTGTAAATATAAAAAAAAGTTATTTTCAATGCTATGTCAATTAAAAAATAATAATTTTCAATCTCATATTTAGGAATTTTTTTAATGTCACATTAATTAACTAATAAATATTTAAAGTAATAAAGAGGTTACTATTAAAAATGATTAAATTAGATGGAGAGGCTAAATTATAAATAGTTGATTTCGGAAAGATTTATTAATTAACCAAAATAAAAAAAAAAACTTAAACATGGATGGGTTTAATGGCAAATTAACCCAAATTACGCTCCCAACCCTTTCCGTCAACACCACTTCGCAACCCAAAATTTACACTTCTTCTGCTACTGCCGCCGCCATTTCTGCTCCCATTCTGCTTAGTTTCAAGACATGGGTAAGCTTCCTTCTTTTATTCTTCGTTCACTTGTTAATGCTGGAAGCCATCTTTCTAATTTCCACTCTTTTTCTTCTTCTTCTTCTAACACCATTGCTACCCACATCGAGGCCCTAACTAAGAGGCCCATGTCCATGCCTGTTAGAGGAAGGGAAAAAGACACCACCGCTTCGATAAAGTTGGTCATGCTTTGATTTTGTTCAATAAGATGATTGAAAAGTAGCCAAAGCCTTCAATTGTGGAATTCACTAAATTATTAGCACCCGTTGTTAGAATGAAACATTATGCCATTGTTGTTTCTCTGTGTAGCCAGATGGAATTATTGGGAGTTTCTCACAATGCTTATTCTTTGAACATCTTGATTAATTGCTGTTGTCAATTAGGTCGAATTGATTTTGGGTTTTCTGTTTTGGGAAAATGTTGAAGTTAGGTGTTGAACCTGATGTTGTAACTTTTACAACTTTGATTAATGGGCTTTGTAATCAAAGTAATATTTCTGAGGCCGTTTGTATGTTCGATGAAATGACTGAGAGAGGGTATCAACCTGATTTGATTGTTTACAATACAGTACTTAAGGGGTTGTGTAAGACCGGCAATACTGATAGAGCTGTTAGGTTTCTAAGGCTGATGGAAAGCAGAGGTTTTGAACCTAATATTGTAGCATATAATACCATCCTTGACTGTCTTTGTAAGAAAGGGTTGTTGAAGGAGGCTCTCGATCTCTTCTCCGAAGTGAAGGTTAAGGGCATTAGACCAAATATCATTACTTATAGTTGTTTAACTCATGATATGTGTAATTCGGGCCAGCAGGAGGAGGCTACAAGGCTTTTGAATGAAATGGTGGATAACAATATTTCACTTAATATTGTCACGTATAATATATTGATCAATGCACTTTGTAAGGAGGGGTTGCTTTCCAAAGCTGTAGAAACTATTGGCATAATGAGAAAGCAAGACATGGAGCCCAATATTGTTACGTATAACCCATTGGTTGATGCACATTGCAAAGAATGGATGGTTTCTAAAGCTGAGGATATTGTTGACGCAATGATAAAGCGAGGCATTGAAACTAGTTGATGACTGAGAAGGGTTGTGCACCTAATATAGTTACTTACAGCACCATGATCAATGGATATTGCAAAGGTAAAAGGTTAGACAAAGCAATGGAACTCTTTCATGAAATATCTCGAAAGGGACCGATCCTGGATACTGTCACATACGCCACTCTCTTGCAGAGTATGTTTCAGTTAGGGAGAGTTTCAACTACTTGTGAACTGCTTAGAAAGATGCTTGCTTCTGGACAAATTCCAGATATAGTGACCAGTTTGATTTTGCTGAATGGTTTATGTGAAACAGGTCATATCAAAGAGGCATTGAAACTTTTTGAAGCGATGCGGAACAGTGGGTTGGAACTTGATGTTGTCCCATATGCTATCCTAATTGATGGGTTGTGCAAAGTTGGGCTTGTCAAGGTTGCAAAAGAATTATTTCATCAACTCTCAGACAAAGGTTTAAAACCGAATGTTTGCACATATCGTGTAATGATTAATGGGCAGTGTAAAGATGGATTGCCAAATGAAGCATAGAGGTTGTTTGGGAGCATGGGAGATAATGGTTGTTCGTCTGATAGCTGTTGTTCTAATGTAATGATCCGGGGGTTCCTTCGTAACAACTATACCTCAAAGGCAACACAACTTCTTACAGAAATGGTCGGTAAAGGCTTTTCTGCAGATATATTCACTGCCACCTTATTTATGGATTTCATCGTATACTCTAATGGATCAATCTTGCTCTGAAATGTTTCACAAATTGTGTAAAGATCATCACTTTCAAACGTGAATCAGTTTGTTTGTACAGTGGAAACTAGAATGAGTTTTGGTGTCTATTTTCAATATTGTTGTGTAGTAAGTGAGAATGATGTTAAGAAATTAGGGGAAAATCAATATCTGTTGCAGTGACAATAGCATCAGTTTAACTATTGTTAAAAGTGTAGAATTCAATCAAATTTAGGGTGTTTGATTAACTGAAAATATTTTTCTGAAAATAATATAAACTTTTTGAAAAATGTAATATCTTTTCTCTGAATACATTTAATATCTTTTTTAATGTTGTGTTATATATTTCACTTAATTCTGCACTTTGATTTCATGTTTTATTTTTACTGCCTTAAAAACTTTATATAAAGAGTCAGTTTTTGTTAGTTTATTTTCATTGTTCTTAGGAAGGATTATGCTTGTGGATTACAATTAATTTTAGGTTTACTTAGTTTTATTTATTTATTTCTCTTTTGATATGCTTCATTTGACTATTTTTATTGTGGTTGGAAGTTTGGTAGGATTAAGGACTAAATTTGCAATTTAATTTTTTTATTTGCACCTATGTCATTAATTTTAGGTGACAGATAGTTTAACGAAAATTTTAAGGGAAAGTAGATTGAAAGCCAGTCATCTACCCTACACCAGCGATCTAATCGAGGGGTTATCCTAAATTGAATTTAGGTAGAAGCTTCAAATTAAAGACCTTGATAACCAAGGGTGATTATTTTGGTATGTTTTTATTTATCCCTATTCATCCTTAATTATGAGGGCAATTTTCATTTTCATCCTCAAAACTTTTCAAAGAATTAGGAATGACTTAATAGTCCCAAAACCACCAAAATTTGTAGTGATGGTGAAAATAATTAAAAATGAATGTTGTAGTTGGTATCATGTCTAATTTCTCATTTATTTGGGTTGCAAATTTCCAATTTGAAAGTGATGTAGAGTTGAAATTTGGATATCTATTTGCTTTAGTTTCATATTTATTCTTGATTTTAATCTTGACATCTTATTTTGATTAATTTCTCTTTTCTTTTAATGTTAGACAAAAAAACTGTTAAGAGTTTACATACATATATATATATTTAAAATGAGTATATTTAATTATTTTTTTAAAAAAATTATGTATTTGAGAGTTTTTAAAGAGTCTTAAAAGGTGTATATAAGTTTTTAGTAATTTTTAAAATTTAAAAGGGCTTAATTGATTTTTCTTTAAATTTGATATTAAGGCTTTTTTTGACCCTTTACCTTATTAATTTTATAAGTTTCTAATTACTTTCAAGTAAAAGAATAGGGTTCAAAATGAATAAATATGTAAATATTGAGGATTAAATTTTTTATTATACTTAATTTATAAACAACAAATTTTAATAAGGAAGCTTAAAATGGGTATAAGGGATTTTGTGGCACTGTTACCTTAAAATTTTTAATTGCTAAAATAAGAGAATTTAGTAACTTATAAAATAGGCTTAATAACAAATTTGGTCACTTACGTTTGTATGTTTTGTCAAAATAGTCCTAATTATATTTTTTAGTCTTTTTTTTACCATCAACCCTTGTTTTTTTTTTCAATCTGCTTTTTTTCAACATAAATTCAAAGTTTCAAAATATTTTAAAATTTTTTTTAGATAATTACCTTTATTTTCAATCTGCTTGAAAATATTTTCATCATATCAGGTTGAACACCAATCAATTGATGTAAAAAAAAATAATTTATAAAAAAAAGTAGTATTAAACTACATATTCAATCAAAATTTATGGATAAGTTTGAGATTTATGTAAGGAGGAGTTGAAAGTAATTAATTATTTGGTAGACACAAGTTGTATTCATGAAGAAATCTGTATCAACTAGATAAAACAATAATGGTAGAGAAGAAATTGATTCATACATTTCGGTGTCTGTCAACCACAACTCTTACTGTTATTATGATTTGGTCCTTTCTTCACTGTTTTTAATTTCTTCCAGTCAGAAGCTGTGAGCCAGCGAACCAAGGGTAATTTGCTTGCTTTATTTCTCTTTCAAGCTTATTAATAAATTCATGGCATGCTTTCATCTGGGTCGGGGTTTTATACTTCTTTCCCACTTTCACTAAGATTTATTCACTACGCAATGATTGTTTATGATTTTTTGGTCATGGATTGTTTATGACTTTGGGATAAAATCATTTGATTTAGGTCTCAACCATTTCAAGGTTTGGGGTTTTACATCACATGTGCCTTTTTCATGCTTAGAGTGGCTATCAAAACTTCTTCAATATCCAATACATCATTCAGATTTTGATTATTGCAGAACCCCTCTTGGTTCATCCCACAATTGTATACAATAAAAGCTACTGCTTCATTATGTTCTTAATTGATTGCAGGGCTATGTTTTGTTGGAGCTTTTTTTTTTCTTTTCTTTTACATGCATCTATTTATATGATTGCAGGGACAAATCAATGGAGTATGTAGAGCCTGCAGTTTGCATTGCGAATTGTCTCGGAACTCCGATTTCTACTTACTTGCAGTATCATAGAAAGCTGAATAATTATGTGAGGAACTTGAAGAGAATCAGAGATGAACTGAATAGTCAAATGGAAGATATAGAGATGCTATTGAAAGCAGAGCTGCTTCATCATGTGGGGAAGATACCAAAGAAGGGAGTTGAAAATTGGTTAGAAAATGTGAAAATGATGATTAGGGAAGCACGAGATGTTGAAAATAAAGTCGGAAATGGGAGATTTTTTTTCCGTGCATGCAATGGAAAGTTGGTTGATAAAATGACTCGAGAAATGCAGAAATTTCTTGATAAAGCTCCTAATCTCTCTCAAAGTCTTGTCATTGATGGTCCAAGTGGTGGGTTGCCACTGCTAACATCTGAACTAGTTGGAGAGGAAGCTGTGAGAGAGGAGATTTGGCCATGTTTGATGCAGGAGGAGGTGAGCAAGATTGGGGTTTGGGGGATGGGCGGCGTGGGTAAAACGACCATCATGAAGCACATCCACAATGATCTTTTGAAAGAACAACGATTTGAAAGAGTGATTTGGGTTACTATATCAAAGGAGTTCGATATTGTGAAGTTACAAGATGATATTGCAAGTGCATTGAATGGATATATGCCCAAAGAAGGAAACAAGGTCAGGCGAGCTGCAATCTTATCAGAAATGCTGAAGAAAGTAGGAAAACATGTTCTAATCCTAGATGATGTGTGGGATAAAGTCTCTCTAGAGGAAGTTGGGATCCCCGAGCCGAGTAGCAGCAATGGATGCAAGTTGGTGCTGACAACCCGTGTGGAGCAAGTTTGTAAATATATGGAATGTAAGGTGATAAAAGTGAAGCCCCTCTCAAAAGAAGAGGCATTGACACTATTCTTGAATAAAGTTGGACCAAATATATTGCAAAGTCCAACTTTAATGCCAACTTTGAGGCTTGTTGTCAAGGAATGTGCAGGTCTGCCTCTTACAATTGTCGTCATAGCTGGTACCATGAAAGGAGAAGATGACCCTCGTATATGGAAAAATGCTCTCAAGGATTTGAAAGAGAGAATAGGGAAAGTGGAAGGAGTGGAAGCTGAAGTGATCGAGCGTTTGAAATTTAGTTTCAATCACTTAAAAGATGAGAAAATGAAGCATTGTTTCTTACATTGTGCATTATATCCTGAAGACTATTCAATTTGGAAGGATGAGCTAATCGAAAGTTGGATTGATGAAGGCTTCATAGATGAAATGGATACAAGACAAGAAATGAAAGATAAGGGCCATGCTATTTTGAAGAAGTTGGAGGATAACAGCTTGTTGGAAAATGTTAGCTATTCAGATCAGAAAGTGAAGATGCATGATGCAGTAAGAGACATGGCATTATCCATCACAAGTATGAATCCTCGATATATGATACAAGCAGGTTTCCAATTACAAAAGTTACCGAAGGAGGAGGAATGGACGGTGGATATTGAGAAAGTGTCGCTTATGGATAACTCCATATCGGAGATTTCCATAGACATGGTTCCTCTAAAATGCCAACGGCTCACAACCTTGTTACTGCAGGACAACCCTGTAAAGAAGATTTCAGATTCTTTTTTTGCAAACATTCCTTGTCTGAGCGTTCTTAATTTGTCCTCCACGAAGATCAAGTGTTTACCAAATTCAATCTCTGAATTAAAGAATCTCACAGCATTGCTGCTTTGTGGTTGTGAAGAATTAAGTCAATTGCCTTCTCTTTCGAAGCTTCAAGGATTGAAGAAGCTGGATCTTAGCTATACAATAATTGAAGAGGTACCTGAAGGCATGGATATGTTGATAAATTTAAGGTATCTTGATCTTAACGTGAGGACTTTAAAAGATGTACCCACTGGACTTTTACCAAAACTCTTTTGCCTTGAGCACTTTAAATTATTCAGAGGTAAGAAAATAAGCCTAAAGGCAGAGGAGGTAACGCCGTTGGAAAAGTTGGAATTCTTTTACGGCCGTTTCGAAGACCTGCATGAATTGAATAAGTTCGTGTCCTCAATGCAACAATGCAAGAAAAGCCTCTTCAAGTACCTATTACAAGTGGGCTCATCTCCTTGCATGTATGAAGGAGATAAAATCATATCAATCAATGAACTCGAGTATTGTGGAGATGAGTTAATTATGCTACCAGCTGATATTCAAGAGTTGCACATTTGCAACTGCCACAATTTGAGAAGCTTAAGTGAAGATATTTCTTCCTTCAAAAATGTGATGGACTTGAGGGCTTCTATAATTATGGATTGCCAAGGGATAGAGTGTGTTGTCTCCTTGTCCTCTTTTTCCTCTTCTTGGACTCATCCATTCCAAAGCCTCGAGCTGTTGTCTCTTTCCCGATTGCCAAAGTTGAGTGAACTTATCAAATTCGAAGGATTTGGTTCAGCAACAACATCGATATTAACTCCGTCTGCTATTTTTTCCCATCTTAAACAAATTTATATTCACAACTGCTCGAGTATGAAGGCATTGCTTCCACATTGGTTGCTTCCCAACCTCTGGAACCTAGAAGTAATTCAAGTGGAATCTTGTGATGAGCTAGTAGAAATATTAGCAGCGCCAACATCAGAAGATGAAGACAAAAGAAGTGATGCGTCAATCAAGTTCCATCTTCCCAAATTGAGAGTGTTGAGACTGATGAAATTACCAAAATTGAAGAGCATCTGTAGCAAAAGTGGAGTGATGATTTGTGATTGTCTTCGACGTATCAACGTTAATATTTGTCCTAAGATAAAGAGAATCCCTCCATTTGTTCCCCTTGTTGGCAATGGGAAGCCATATGCATATGCTCCACCTTCTCTTAAGATCATGTCAAGCAAAAAATGGTGGGAATCATTGGAATGGGATGACCATCCAAACTTTAAAAACGTTCTTCAACCCCTTTGGGAGGTGAAGCATTGGTATGATTGATGGGAACATTTTTACATGAAATGGATGAATTGATCAACAAACAAGTAAGCCTCATTCTTTTATATTTTTTGATTAAAATATGTTGTTAGTCTCTATACTTTGACAAAATTTGAGATTTCGTCCTTGTACTTAAAATGTAAAAAATTATTAGTAGCCATTATTAGAATGAAACATTTTGCCACTGTTTGTTTCTATGCGTAGCCAGATGGAATTATTCGGAGTTTCCAATTATGTTTATTCTTTTAGCATTTTGATTAAGTGATTTTTTGTCAATTAAGCCAAATTGATTTTGGGTTTTCCGTTTAGGGATATGCTCAAGTTAGGTGTTCAACCTGATGTTATAACATTTTCCACTTTGATTAATGGACTATGATATTTCAGGCGGTGAGTTTGTTTGATGAAATGATTGAAAAAGGGTATCAACTTCTTTTAATTGCTTACAATACAATACTGATAAAGCTGTTGGGTTTCTAAGTATGATGGAAGGAAGAGGTCTTGAACCCCAATATTGTGGTATTAGCACTGTCATTTGCTGTATTTGTACAAACAGCTTGTTAAAGGATGCTCTTTATCTCTTTTTTTGGAATTGAAGGGTAAGGGCATTAGATCGATATTGTTATTACCAATTGGTTAATTTGTGGTATGTGTAATTGATGAAATGTTGCTATCTACAACTTCAGAAATCATCCCTTCCTTGCTTAATTCTTGGTATGAGTAATCACATTGCATGGAGGTGATGATTTTTGAAGCTTTAGATACCATTGACACTATGACAAGCAAGTCATTGCAAGGTATGTTTCTAAAGCTGAGGATATTTTTGACACAATGATAAAGTGAGGCATTGAGCAAGTAAGGACTTGTTTCATCTTTTTCTGGTAATGAAGAAATAGTTATAGTCCTTTATGCTAGAAAACTTTTGTGTAGGTATGTTATTGCTTCCAAAATTTGTGCTAGCAATTAGGGCGAAATCAAGTAAGGTTCCTGGGAAGTTAAATATTACTTCTATGCCTTGGGATGATTCAAATCTTGTGTGGAATATGCCTCAACCAGCTGCTGCTACAATGCCTCCCTTTAACTCCCTAAGACTTCTCCAATATCAGTTGCCATCCCTCCTACTACAGGTAGAATGAATTTTGACATCTAATGTCACTACAAATGTCGGTGCAAGTACTGATTCACAGATGTATGAGTTACAAAGAGTTTGCCGAGTCTATATATTCTCTTCTTATTTCCTGTGTTTACATGATCTTATCTTTCTATATGTTTCTGAAATTGGTTCAATATTTTTGAAATTTGCCACCATTAGGCAATTTTTGTTTCGCATTCAAATAAAACATTTCTATGGTTCTCTTCTATAAATTTTCTAATGGTATACTGTGCACTCAGAAACACCACAATTTGACACCAGCATGTCTTAGCTGTTTTTTGCAGGAAGTTTAGGTTTAGTTTGCTGGTTTTGGACTCGAGGACGATGACCGGGTTAACATTAGCAAGCATGCCAGGCAATGGTCTCTCCCGTGTGAAGCACCTGAGTGCGTTCAAGCATTCTTTTTGGGGATCTTATACATTGCTTTCAGGTTGATTTCCTCTCAAAAATTTCCAAACCATGACAGCAATCAAGCATCATGAGGGAGTATATATTTCTTTAAACTCAAACCCTTCTTAGGGTTCAATTTCCGGATGCTTTCAAAATTTTCTGGAAGGTAAAGATTCAGCCCTTACCTTGATGTGCAAAGGCGGAAGCACAATGTAAGAAGTCATCATTATAGATTTTGGTTGGGTTTTCGGTTACTACATATTTCATTGTTTGAGTCTCTCATTTTGATGACTTTGAAGATCTTTTTCAACCCTTACAACATTGTGCCTTTGGGAAGATTTGCCGTCAACCCTTAACCAAACAAAAAACTAACACGGAACCTTCTACAGCAACTGCACCGAAGGTTACTAATTCAGCAGCTGAGACAATGCAGAAGCAGAATCCAGATGCATCCAGGTCAGCCCAAGTTCTCGTGCTGCTCAAACTGGAAATCCAGGATCTAAAACTGTTGCTGCTGTCAATGGAAATCCGGAAAAGTGGCATATTTATTTAACTTGATTATAGTATACTAATTGATACCTTGTGCAAAGCTGGGCATATCAGTCAATGGTTTAAAACCGAATGTGTACATGTATAGTAACCCCTAAAATGATTTATGGACTTTGTAAAGTGGGTTTTCTGGATGATGCATACCAGTTGTTAGGAGTATCGAGATAATGGTTATTGTCCTAATAGCTACTGTGATAATGTAATGATCCAGTGGTTCCTGAAAACAGCTATATCTTAAGGGCAACACAGCTTCTTCGGTAAGGACTTGTCTGCGGATCCATTGATCTCATCTTAGAATCTAATAAATCCATTCTTCTTTTCCTTATTATTAATTAAATTTTATAGTTACATTGGATGTAATTGAATATGGAATTTGGATTTTAATGTTAGGATTGTCAGTTCAAAATGTCAAATGAGTCACTCCGAATTATTTCTTGGTTTTTGATACAAAGGTGTCTGATGTGTGTCTTTGATTACTTCGATTAACTAGGTTTTTTTGATAGATTGTTTTATAGTTAACTTGGATATTATGCGCCACGACGATTCATATCCTATGGGAAATGTGCCTCAACTTGTCGGGACTGCTCCTATGTCTACCACCGTTTCCTGCTACTACTGGATCAGGTTTAATGGATTTTGATTATGTGTTCATTCACATAGTTCCTTTTTCCCCTAAATTTGGGATTACTGCTCGGATTCGGTGCTTCAATATTCATATGGCATCATATAACTGTGTTACTGTATTCTAAATGTCTGTAGCTTCACAGTGATATATGCCTTTGAAATGATATATATATATATATGTAGTTTCACATGTTATGAACCTGTAGGTATCCAGGTGCATCATCATGTTGCTTGTGAAGATAATGGTATAGTGTGAATCAAGTCAACAGATTAACTTGTTCTAAAAGCATGAGATGTCTTCCAAATGCAATGCATGCTGACATGTATGATATTTAAAAAGGGCTTAATGATAAATTTGGCCACTAATATTTACATGTTTTGTCAAAATGGCTCTAATTGTATTTTTAAGCCTTTTTTTGGTCATTGACTTTTGTTCTTTTTTTCAATCTGCTTTTTCCAATAGATTTAATGAATAAATTCTGAGTTAATTTTTTTAGATAATTACGTTTATTTTCTTTAAATTAAGAATTGTTTTTTGAATTTAATGTATTATTTATTTTATTATTTTCCACATGTAATTATCATATTGGGTTATCTAAGTAATAAATTACATTTTATAAAAAATATTCTATATATGAAATTCTATATCATCCCGTTAACTTTTGTAACGGTACTTTCATTAAATATGTTAGAAAAAACATATTGAAAAAATGAACAAAGGTTGATAGATAAAAAAGGCTCAAAAAACAATTAATGCCATTTTGGCAAAATATGAGATAGACAACCATGATTGCTTGAACTGAATTTAATTGATTGGAAATTTGTCGGGATACTGATTAAGAGAAAAATATTAGATTGATTGCCTTCGGAACTGGTTGAACAATGTTAAAATTTGATTGAATTTGTTTGGTTCTTAAAACCTTGGCGACAACATATTATTTGAAGTAAAATTATGCTTTAGACTTTATACTATGTATAAGTTGTGAATTTAGTCCATGTATTCTAATTTATTTAATTTTAGTCCCATACTTTTTAAAATTTAAAATTTCAGTTCTAACCAAAATAGTAACTGTTGAATTTGTAAGTAAAATTCTACTACTAGTCTTCTATTATGTATCCAATTGGATCATTTTTAGTACTTATACTCTTTAAATAAAAACATTTTGCAGAAAATAAAAGTGGATCAAACAGTACAATTTAGTCCATTTATTAAAGATAAGAATGTTGGGTTAAAACTTTTAATATCAAATTTGGGGGTTTTTTTTATCAAAATGATCCAAATAATTTAATTAAGTATCAAAATGACCTACATTTTTAATTAAACACGAAAATGACCTTAAATCTACAGTAAAAGTTGGTGAGCCAAATTATATGGCGCCACAACCTTGCCACGTCAGTAGGGAGCATAAAAAATTAATTTTTTAGTGGAACCATGTAGAATGGCGTCATCTGTATAAATACAAGAGAAATACTGTAATTTCTGAAAGATAGGGGACTTTAAAATAATTTTCTATTTTCTGGTGGAGTCAAAGACGTGACAAGCTGCTTCTAATTTTTTATTACTTTTTTTTAACTTTTGTCTTTTTCTTTAATTTTTTTCTTTTTTTAAGTTTTATACTTTTTCTTATTTTATTTTGTTTATTTATCTATTTTATTTTTTGTTATTAATTTTAAAAAATTTGAAATGTATATTTGAAATATTTTATAATATATATTTTAAAATATTAAATATTATTTTTAAATTATTTTTTAAAATTTTAAAATATTAAATATATTTTTAAAAAATATTTAAACATTTAAAATTTTTAAATAAAATTTTTATAAAATTTTTTAAAAAGGTTTAAATATCTTTAAAAATAATTTAAAAATCATAATTTAAAAAATTCTGAAAAAATGAGGAACTTTATAAATAATTTTTCAATTTCTAGTGGAGCCTATTTAAACGGCGCCACCAGAAATCTATGCTGACACCTTGCTTCTGATTTTTTTTTAAATTTTTTTACTTTTTTTTTAAAATTTTTTCTTGTTCTTTAATTTTTTTATTTTTTAAGTTTTATATTTTTTCTTATTTTATTTTATTTATTTATTTATTTATTTTATTTATTATTAATTTTAATAAATTTGAAATGTAAATTTGAAATGTTTTATAATATATATTTTTTAAAATTTTAAATATTATTTTAAAATTATTTTTTTAAAATTTTAAATATATATATTTAAAATTATTTTTTAAAATTTTAAATATTATTTTTTAAAAATAAAATACATTTTTTAATAATATGAAACATTTAAACATTTAAAAGATATGATCTTTCAAATTTATTATTCGTTTTTATTTTTTAATTATATAAAACATTTAAACATTTAAAATTTTTAAATAAAATTTTTAATAAAAAATTTAAAAAATGATTACATATCTTTAAAAATAATTAAATAATAATAATTTAAAAAATTTTATGTAAAAATTGATATTTTTAAAGATATTTAAACGTTTTTAAAATTTTTATAAAAATTTTAGTTAAAAATTTTAATGTTTAAATATTATTAAAAAATATATTTAATATTTAAAAAATATATATTTAAAATTTATAAGAAATAATTTCAAATATATATATATTTAAAATTTTAAAAATAATATTTAAAATTTAAAAAAAATTATATTATAAAATATTTCAAATATACATTACAAATTTTTTAAAATTAATAAAAAATAAATAAACAAAATAAACAAAATAAAATAAGAAAAATATAAAATGCCATTTTATATGCCTCTACCAAAAAATTAATTTTTTTATGCTCCCCGCTGATGTGGCAAGTTGGTGGCGCCATATAATTTGGCTCCACCAGCTTTTACTGTAGATTTAGGGTCATTTTCGTGTTTAATTAAAAAAGTGGGTCATTTTAATACTTAATTAAATTATTTGGGTTATTTTGATAAAAAAGCCCAATTTTGGTTAATAATAAATAGTGGTGTTTCTCTCTTTTCACCGTAAAAGATGAAGACATGAAGAAAAAGAAGAAGAGATTCAATCAAATTTAGTACAATTTAGACCATTTATTAAGATGTGAACTCCTTGAGATTGAACAGTGATTGAGAATCACGTTGGTGTCATCAGGGGCGTAGCCAGGGGGGCTGGCATGGGCCCCAGCCCCTCCTAAAATGGAAAATTTCATTTTAGGCCCTTGAAATTTTTTAAAAATTTTAAATTAGTAAAGGTAAAATTCCACTTTGGCCCCCCCTAAAATTATAAAAATTTAATTTAATCATTTACAAATTATAAAAATATAAACTATAAAAAATTAAAATTTCATCCGGTCCCCCCTAAAAAAAATTTTTTGCTTCGCCCCTGAGTGTCATAATTGGTCAAAGAAAGCTATGGACGGTAGTGACGTAAGTGCAGCAACTAAGGGCTTTTTTTATAAAAATAACCTCAAAAATTTAATTAATTATCAAAATGACCTATTTTTTTATTAAAATGCGAAAATAACCTAAAATCTACAGTAAAAGTTGGTGGAGCCACATCATTTGGTGCCACCAACATGCCACGTCAGCATCCATGAAAAAAATTATTTCTTTGGTGGAGCCATGTAGAATGACGCCACCTGTATAAATATTAAGGAAATACTGAAATTTTTAAAAATATGGGGGACTTAAAAAAATTTACCATTTTCTAGTGTAATCAATTAATTTGGCTCCACCAGATTCCTAACACCACCTTGCTGTTACTTTCTTTTCTTTTCTTTTTTACTTTTTTTTACTTTTTTGACTATCTTTTCTTTTCTTTTTTTTATATTTTTTCTTTTATGTTTATTTATTTATTTTATTTTATTTATCTTATTTATGATTAATTTTAAAAAACATAAAATGTATATTTGAAATATTTTATAATATATTTTAAATATTTTAAATATATATATTTTAAAGTATTTTTCTAAATTTTAAATATTATTTTTAAAAATTAAATATTATTTAAAAACAATATTTAAAATATATTTAAAAATAATATTTATTATTTAAAAATATATTTAATATTTAAAAAGTAATATTTGAAATTTAGAAAAATAATTTAAAAATATATATTTAAAATTTAAAAATATATATATTATAAAATATTTCAAATATACATTTCAAGTTTTTTAAAATTAATCATAAAAAAATAAAGATAAAAGACAAAACATAAAAAAAACGAAAGTAAAAAAAGTAAAAAAGAAAAAAGAAAAAAAAAGTAACAGCAGGGTGGTGTTAGAAATCTGGTGGCGCCAAATTAATTGGCTCCACTAAAAAATGGTAAATTTTTTTAAGTCCCCTTATATTGTTACAGGCCAATTTTGGCCCAGATACAATAAACCCATAACCACTACCCAAAAACCCCAAAACCCAATCACAAAAGCCCAAAACCCTAATACCCAGAGCCCAATATCCCTAACCCATTTATAACTAAACCCATTAACCCACCAAACCTTAAAACCCAATCTAAACCCAAAAAAGCCCAACTCTAGACTTAGGGTTTCGGAAAATTGAAACCCTAAACTGCATTCGACGCCGAACCCCACCTGCCCTCTGACAGCATTGCAACACCGGCCACCAACCGGTCATGTCTCCACCGCTTGCCCATCCCCTGCAATCAGACAAGACAAAAACTAATAGAAAATGGAATTGTAAGGCTATAAAAAGCCATAAAAATCAATGTAAATGGGGGTTTTTGGGATTCGGCAGTTTGAAAACACAAAAGAGAAAGAAAATCATTCCAAATCCAGAATCAAAGTAGTAATCCAATCGATATCCAAGTGAAAGATCAACATAAAATCAAACTTTAAACATCGAATCAAAGAATCAAATCCAAAACCTAAGGTGAACATTCTATTTTTTTTTTTAGTTTTATATTCGAATCTATTTTTCAATAACTATAAACACATAAATAAATAAATAAATAATACTAATAAAAACATATAAAAATAATATAATAAAAAAGAAAAAAAAAAGAGAAATTTTACCTTTCCGGCCACCGTGTACGGTGGCCGGCGCCGGGGCAGGTCCGGTGACGGACATGTAACCGGCTCCCCACCGGATTTCTCCCCTTCCCCCTCTTCTCTCCTTCTTTCTTTTCTTTTTTTTTCTTTCCCCGGTGCAAATGATTTTTTCAAAAAAAATTATCTTTTATAGGGGACCAAAACGCACCGTTTTGGTCCCCCCGGTTAAAACAAAAACGACGTCGTTTTGGCCCCGGGTCGGGTCGACCCGACCCGCTCCAGGTCAGGATCCGTGTGTTTTTGAGCGGAAGGGCAATTTGCGCATTTGGCCCTTCCGCTTTTCAAGCCTTTGCAATTAAGTCTTTTGTCTTTTTTAATTCGGCCTTGGGATTTTTCACGCTTTTCAATTTGGTCCCCACCGATATGCAGCGTTTTAATAAATGAGAATATTGCGCTCTCGGTCCCTCTAAGTCACATGCGCGTTGCAATTCGGCCCCGTGGCTTATTTTATTTCAAATTTCGCCCCAAAATTTTGTTTTATGCTCGATTTAGTTCTTTTTGTTAGTTTACTGTTTATTTTCAAATTATTTTGTTATTATTTTCTATTATGTATTATTATTAATTATAATCTATATACTTATTATATTTATTCATTACATGTATTAGTGTATGATCTTTTATATATGTATATGTATTTAATATACTTATGTATTATATTATATATATTTTTATACGTTATACATACTTTTAATATTATATTTTATATATATCATATATATTATTAATGTTGTATTATGATATTTTGATACTATATTATATATATATTTTCATATGTATATTATGTACATATATTTTCTAATATTATTATATATTATCATGTATATATTTTAATATTATTAGTTATATGCTTTTATATACTATTTCGTGTATATACTTATATTATCCTCAGTATTATTACTATATATGTATTCATATCATAGTGTTTTAATTATCTATTTTTATATTATATTATATTATTAGTTTTACTACCATTAGTATTAGTTTTGGTTTCAATAAATATTCTAACATGCATATATATACTTTACGTAACATAATTAATAGTTACTCTTTTAATGTTATTATTATCTTTTTTGAAATATATGTATATTATATGTATTCTTTTAATATGTACTACATATATATGTATTTTTATTATGTATGTATATTTCTAATATTATGTTACGTTGTCACATATATTAAGTATATACTTTAGTATCATAGTTATATTTTTATACGATCTTATGTATATATATTTTCACGCATATACTTTCGTTTATATATCGTGTGCATACATCATATATATGTTTATACTCTATTAGTTAGTTTCATATACTAATCCATATGTATATTTCTAATGCTATATTATATTTTTACATATTATCTTATGAATATATATATATTTTTAACTACTTTATGCACATTATTTTTAACCGCACATTATGTATGTATTTCTCATATTATTAATTGTATATGTATTTTTTATGTTATATTAGTGGTATATATATTTTTATGTTATCTTATGTACATATTATTTTATATTATTATTACTAAGTATATTTTGTATTTGTTCATGATTTGTCTTTATTTTTATTTCTTTTGTAAATATCATTGTTATTGTTTTTCTAATGCTCTAGTGTTCCATGTTAACATTTTTCATTAATAATGTCATTATTTGCATCATTGATTTATTTTAAATTCTTACTTTATAAATATTTTTTTCCATGTTTTAATTAATAAATAAGGCTACGTACTAATTTTAACATTAAGTCATCGAATTTTACCGCTATGTTGGGTGAATATCAATTGACTCGTGTTAAAACGGTATGTCCTTCTCAAAAAACTGAAAAACTAAAATTTCTCGTCTTTTCAATCGGATCACGACTAAATGTTACATTGAACTCGTATTTTTGAAATCAAGACTTCACGTGTTTATGAGATACCAATTTTGGGCGTCGCGAGGGTGTTAATACCTTCCTCCCGCGTAACTGACTCCCGAACCCTACTTTTTCTCTGAATTTTGACGTTGACGTAAACTCGGCCTTCTTTTTGTTTTAAAAATAAATTTATTAGGTGTCCGATCACACCTATAAAAAGGATCGGTGGCGACTCCCTTTTTTGTAAAATCAAACTTTATTTTTCAAATTTTCAATAAATCGCCACAATTAGCGACCAAGCTAAGCTAAAAATTTTCACGTCACTACATATATTTTTAGAAATTTCAGTATTTCCCTGGTATTTATACAGGTGGCGCCATTCTACATGGCTCCACCAAAAAAAATATTTTTTTTTCATGGATGCTGACGTGGCATGTTGGTGGCGCCAAATGATTTGGCTCCACCAACTTTTACTGTAGATTCAGGTCATTTTCATGTTTAATTAAAAAAAATAGGTCATTTTGATAATTAATTAAATTTTTGTGTTATTTTTATAAAAGAGGCAGCAACTAAGGCTAGGAGAAAAAAAAAGTATCGTTAAAAATTTAACCATAATAAATGTTGAATGACCAAAATATTTAATTTAAAAAATTTAATAATTATATTGAAAAAATTAATAATTAAGTGACTAAAACAAAACAAAATGAATAATTTAGTTATTATTTTTGTAATTTATCCAAAACAAAAACTTTAATTGATTTTTATAAAAGAAAATAAACTCTAATTGGTTTTAGTCATGTAATGATGTAAACATCCATAAGATTTTATCAAGGGTAAAAGTACCAAGACACCTAACTAAGAGTTAGATTATATTTTCTATTTAAAAAATGATAAGTTAGTCTTTAACATTAAATCAAAGAGAAAAATAAGGTAAATTACACCCAAGGTCACGAAATTATTTATATGTAACAATTCAAATCTGGCCTAGAAGTTTAAGTCAAATCTGGAAGAGTTACACCAACATATTGAAAACTAATTTCGGTAAGTGTTCAGAAACCATTCAAAACTTTACTTGATTTGTAGCGAAAATCTTTTTGGAGTTTTAACTTTGAAAACCAGAAATCATTTTTAGTCAATTTAAATGATTTTTGTAGTTTTGTTTTTGGAATTTTTAGATACTAACGAGTTTATCAAAAAGCATGGCAAGTTCAAAAACAAATTATAAACCCCAGAGATCAAATCATAGTTACATCAGTGCAAAAATAATTTGAACTCCCGTACGTCGTCCGATTCTAAGTCAGATGTCCCCCTGAACAGATAAAGGTAAGACAAAGGGTGAGCTACCAAGCACAACGTATAACCAAACTCAAATACAAATAAACAGATCATAACATACAAATCATAGTAATGCGAAGAACTTAGTAACAGTTACACCTAGTATAGAACAGATGTAACAGCCTAATTTTCAGTGGTGTCAGAACAGTGATTCAAGATCACTAAATCCGAAAAATGAGTAGGAAATATTATTAATTTAGTGAGTATAAGTTAAATGTGAAGTTAGGAAAAATTTTGAAATAGTGAATAGTGTACTAAAAATAAATATTAAAATAATTAAAATTGAAAACGAGGTATCGAGACCTCATAAATTTTAAATCAAGCCATAAATATTTTTATAAATATTTATGGAGTGTTAATATGTTAGTATTAAAGTTTAGTCAAGAAATTTTAAAGTTCTGATAGTTAATTGAACAAAAAGGACTAAATTGTATCAAATGCAAAATTGTGGGAAATGATTAAATAGCTTAATTGATAAAAGAAAGAGGGTTTAAAAGGAAAATAGACCCAAGGTCTATTTGGGCTGGACGGCAAGGACATGAAATCAACAAGAAAATAAGGAGAATTAAGGGAAAAATTGAAAAATTGCAAAATTTACTTAATAAAGCTAGGACTAAAGTGGAATTATCTAGATTTCTCTTTATTTTTCTGCATTCTCATCAGAAAAAATGCCATGGAAGAGTTCCATTAATCTGGTTTTTCATATTTGTACTTCAAGTAAGTTCAATTCTTGATTATTTCTTAAAATTTTTGTGTTTTTGTGACTTTTACAACTAGGTCCACTTTTTGAATTCATTAGTTTTTGATTCTATGAAAGAAATTGAAAGTTTCTATGAATATGTGCTGGAATTATATGATGATTTTACATGGAATTAGAGCTTTAAATTGTTTATATGCTGATTTTATTGAAAGAATTGAATAGAAAGTGAATGTTTGGGACCTTATTGTAAAAGAATTTTAAGTTAGAGTTTTATGTGGAAATTATGAATTTCAATAGTTATGAAATAACTTATAATGTCTAGTAAAAGTATTAATTGAGAAAATTATCTTAATTGAGGGGTTAATTGAGCAAGGACTGAATTGTATGAATTGCTAAATTTGGGGCAAAATGGAAATTAACATTTTGAACTGAAACTGTTTTGGACAGCAACAGTAGTCTAACTTTGAAAAATCACCAAAAATTGTATAAATTGAATTAGAGGATTAATAAAATATGAAATTAAAGCTTATTGAGTCTAGTTTCTTATAGAAGAAATGATGTAAGCAATGGAATTGTAAATCATGAGATATGATAAATTTTGTGAGACAAGGTCAGAATGATTTTGGGTTCCCCTGTTCTGACTTTGTAAAATCATAAAAAATTGGATAAACATAATTAGGGGCTTAAATTTATATTTTTATAATCCTGAATGAGTCTATTTTCAAGAGAAATAAATAGGAACATCATTCGAATCCTGTACGAGGAGATAATTAATTTTAGTGAAGAAGGGTCGGAACTATCAGACAGCAGAACAGGGGAGACTTCAATGAATAAACTGTATTAATTGGCCCAGCCAAAAATTATGAAAAATTTATGGTAAGAAGATATGTGAATCTAGTTTTAGAGAAAATTATTTGATCTTAATTTAGAGTTTCGTAGCTTCAAATATAAATAATTTAGTGACTATGACACGGGTGGGTAGCTTGAATATTCACATAAGTAATTAGTGAAAATTATGGATAAGGTACTTACAAGTGTGTTATTTATACCAAGGATGTGGATGGAGAGGAGGAGGAGGAAAAAATATATGAATGACTCGTGTATAAATTGATCACATGCCCGATTATAATCGATAAGTGTTGAATTAGAAACGATATAATGTTTTATTTGGAATATTTATCATGAAATTATGATTATCGCTATAATACAAAAATCGAACTTGTGAGTTTATATAACTAAATTTAGTGACCATTTGTTAATATTATTAAATTTCAATATTATTTTATGAATGGTGATTAATATTTATGTATGTTAATTGTTGAAAATAAGTAAATTATGTACAAAAGTTATGAAATTGAACTGAGAATTTCGGAGGAACGGAACGCAGTAAATGAGTACGATCTTTCAGTGAAAAAGATGAATTGACGGTAAATTACCCAAGTAAACCGAGATTCAGCATTTGTTGTGAATTCTCGTGTTTGCTTTCCGTTTAGCTCTTATGAGCTTCCGTTAACTCATATGAGTTTTAGTCAACCATTTTGGGGTTTCAGTTCAGCTTTAATGAGCTTCAGTTAGCCTTCGGGCTTCCGTTTATCACTTATGTGCTTCAGTTAGCCTTCGGTCTTCCGTTTAGCACTTATGTGATTCAACTAGACTTCGGGCTTCAGATCACGATGTACTCAAATCCGTAAGCCGTTCCTTGAATGGACAAGTTGGTAAGTCATAAATGTAACGTGTGGAAAAAGAAATGTAAGTAATGTTATCATTATTATTATTGAGCTCAATTATGTGATTTTGTCATTCAGAGATTGTGTTTGACAAGATATGTTAGTAAATTATGAGTATGTGAATCAAAGTGACAGAATTTAAACACCTAATGAGGTTGAGCTCATTCACACGAATTTGTCATTTGAAATTGTGATTAACAGGAAGAAACAGTGAATTGCATGCTTATCAATGGTTACATATAATTATCTGAAAAACAAGAAAAATAACGGTTATTGATATATGAATGTGGAATATGTTTGATAAATGTGTTCATTCTTAGTTATGGAATTATGTACCTCATGTGTGCTATTTGCATAAAGATGATATTTCAAATACTTTGGTGAGTAAAACTTAAATATGAAATAGTATGAAATCGAGACAAGTTATTATGAAAATATATTTAAATTATCTGTAAGTGTTTTGTATTCCTCGGTAATGTCTCGTACTCTATTCCAGCGACGGATACGGGTAAGGGGTGTTACAACAGATCTAGAGTATCACAGATATTTCAACAATGGTAGTGCAACAAAATCGAACAAAACAAAACAAAACAGAACAAAACAAATCAAACAGAGCAGAACAGAACAGAAGAAAATAGAAAATATATATCAATGTCGATGCAGTATGTTCTTTTCAAAATAAATCATAATACAAATTTATCAGAAAATATCATACCCAATTTTGCTACACACCAAAATAGAGTTCCCTAGAACTCATCCAACCCAATCACATCAACATATAACTGTGGACAGTGCCACCTGAATTTGCAGTGAAAACTGTCAGATCAGAGACACGTGGTTAAGTCACTATATTACAGTCAAGCTGCCAAAACAAAATTGTGGATAAACCACTAGATAATGCAAATAATTAAACTGTTAAAAACTTCTTCCTTTCATATCACCCCAAATCCCATGCAATATGTCATGGCTAGATCTGTTCGTGGGTCGGGCCCGCTCAAAATGTTGGAGGGTTTGGGCAAAAATATAGGCCCGAAAAATGTGCTTGGACAAAAAAGGTTCATTTAAAAAACGGGTCCGGCCTCGGGTAAGGCATTTTTGCTAAAGGACAAAAAAATCTATTTTTTTTGTTTTTAAATATTATTTTCTTATTGTTTTCTCCTATTTTGATACAATTTTACTATTATGTTACTACTATTTTGTTGTTATTGTTTGGACATTGTATATGTCGAAACCATTTTTTGAAGAACGAGGATCAACTTTATATTTGAAAAAAAAACAAAAACTGGGAGCCACCACCAATCTTTTTAGGTGTGATCGGATCACCTTGAAGTTTGGTCATTTTAATAAAATATTTACTAAAACAACGATTTTAGTCTACGAAGTTTGAGAAAACGGGTTCGAGAGTCGATTACGTGTGAGGAAGGATTAGCACCCTGTCACGCTCAAAATTGGTACCTAATTGATTAATTAACGTCTTAATGTCGAAAATTGAAAGGATTTTGAAATAAATTTTAAAATACAATCCCTTGTTATGAATATTCAAAAAAAAAACCTTGAAATGGATAATAAGATTCTCTTGTCTCGAAGAAATACAATATCACATCCAACACGTAGGACACGATATTTCAACCTTCGATACCAAAATCGTCTCATAATTTCCAAAATTTATGTATTGAAATTTTAAGAAGGATATCCGATCGTTCGGTCAAACGATAAATCAAAACCCAGTACGTAGGGCACAATTTCTCAAAAATTCCAAACAACGGAACATTGCCTCTTTTTTAAAAAAAAGGGCCTTGAGCAAACATGCAATAATATGAAACGATCAAGATTCTCTTGTTTTGAAGAAATAAAATATCACTTCCAACACGTAGGACACAATATTTCAAACCTTCGATATCAAAATCGTCTCATAATTTCCAAATTTATGCATTGAAGCCTTAAGAAGGATATTTGGTCGTTCGGTCAATCGATAAATCGAAAACCAACACGTAGGGCACAATTTCCTCGAAATTTCCAAACAACGGAATATTTCCTTTATGTCAAAAAAAATCCCTTTTTTATGTATCGAATAAAGGCTATGGTACGATTCTATTGTGTTATGCGAAATGAAATTATAATAGCATGCATACCGAAAATGTAGTAATGTAATGACATAAATGATGATAATGAGTACAAAATAATCGATAAAATAAATAAAGAATCAATGAAAAAAATAAGTAACAAAAATTACTTAATAACACAAAAGGAAGCTCGAATGATAATGATAAGAACTAATTAAGAAAATAGATAAAAAAAATATTGGGCAAAACAAATAAAAAATGGTGAGAATAATAATGATAATAACCATATAATAAGAATGACAATAATAATATTATAAGTGAAAACCTAAATGAGTTGATTTATAAAAGTATGCAAAGAATAGGTAACAAATAAATGAATGACTTCATAGTAATAATAATAATAATGATAACAATAATAATAATAATAATAATAATGATAATAATAATAGTAAATATTTTAAAGTTTGAAATTATTTAAAAAGGTATAAATAAAATGAATGATAAAATGATAGTAATAAGAGTAACAATGTAAAAATATGTATGAATATATATATTAACTTAAAATGCAAAGATGCATATGAAAGTTGTTAGAATTGTGTGACCCAAATTCTAAGAGATTGCTTGCAAGTCAAGTTAAATAAAAATATATTTTCTTTCTAGAAGATTTAGTATTTATTAGTATAATATATTTATCATTTATTAGTATAGTTTATTTGACTTACTAATTTAGCCTATAAATAGGCTCCTTTACAATCTTAGAATTAAGAGACACCCATTAGATTAGAACTCATAACACATTCAGAGAATTTTGTGTTTACGTTTGAGGGTTCTTTGTTTTTCGGGTTTTCGGGGTTTAGTTTTTATCTCCATCTTTTGTACTCTTCATTCTTTTGCCATTATAGTAAAATTATCTTTGCCCGTGGTTTTTTATCCTCTTTTGAGGGGTTTTTCCACGTTAAATTTATGTGTTCATCTTCTCAATTTCTTCTACTATTTTTACTTGTTCGTTGCTTATTCGGGACGATCCTAACAAGTGGTATCAGAGCTAGTTTAACTTTCATAGATCAGCCCGGTCAGAGATGGCAGCAACAAGGTTTGAAATTGAGAAGTTCGATGGTGAGACAAATTTCAATCTGTGGCAAGTTCGGATGATGGCAATTCTAGTTCAAAATGGCTTGAAAAAGGTTGTTACAGGGAAAAAGCCTGAGAATCTAAATCAAACAGAATGGGAAGAGCTTGATGAAAAGGCCTTGTCTGCAATCTAGTTGTGCCTCGCGAATACAGTATTGCAGGAGGTATTGATGGAGAAGACCTCATTCGCCTTGTGGAAAAGGTTAGAAACTCTTTATGCGACTAAGTCTCTGGCTAACCGTTTAGTGTTGAAACAACGTCTATTTACGTTTCGCATGAACGAAGGTGAGCTTCTTAAAGATCACATCAGTCAATTCATTACTCTTTTAAATGATTTAAAGAACGTTGAGGTTCATATTGACGATGAAGATCAAGCTATGCTATTATTGTGCTCTTTACCCTCTTCATACAAGTCTTTCAGGGAGACCCTGATTTATGGCAGAGACAAACTCTCGTTCGAAGATGTGAAGGGTCATTTGTTGAGTAGAGACAAACTCGACAATGAGTTTGATTTGAATAGCAAAGCAGATAGACAAGCTTCCGTTTTGGTAGCATCAAAGAAACGAGACAAAAGGTGTCGCTATTGCAAAAAGTTAGGTCACGTCAAAGCAGATTGTTATAAACTGCGAAATAAAAGAGCTGCTGAGAGTAACGAGGAAGATGTAGCTGGTGCTAATTTGGTCGATGAAGGCGGTGATGATTTCTTGTTAGTGTCAACGAGAGATAACTCCAAGCTTACGTTTGAGTGGATCCTAGATTCAGGATGTTCTTTCCACATGTGTCCCAATAGAGAATGGTTCTCCACATACAGTTCAGTTGAAGGTGGAGTTGTGCACATGGGAAACGATTCATCTAGTAAAATAATCGGTATTGGTACTGTTAATATTAGGATACACGATGGGACGATTAGGACACTCTCAAATGTCAGGTATGTACCTGATTTACGAAAGAATCTCATCTCCTTGAGTATTTTAGACTTGAAAGGATGCAGAATCAACATCGAGTCGAGCGACATTAAAGTATCTCGTGGAGCTCTCGTTTTGTTAAAAGGTAAAAGAACCGGCAGTCTTTATATTCTGGAAGGTTCTACAGTGACCGGTGAAATCGGACGTCCCTCGTCCGTTACGGAGTCAAAGTCAACTCATTTGAAGCGGAGGCAACTTGGTCATAGGAGGGAAAAAGGTATGACCGTTTCGTTGAAGAGAGGTTCTCTTTTGGATGCAGGTTTTGAAAAGTTAGGGCACTGTATTCGTGAAAATCAGACCCGGGTTAGTTTTGATTTGGCAGTGCACAAGTCGAAGGCTAGAAGTCTTCCAGCTTCTAAGCATAGATTCGACTCAGTTAATTCCCTGCATAGTTCAAGATAGGCTCGTGGCGGGTTTTGGCAAAGATGGCATTGAAAGAATTCGTGTCAAGGTGGAGATTGTTAGAATTGTGTGACCCAAATTCTAAGAGATTGCTTGCAAGTCAAGTTAAACAAAAATATATTTTCTTTCTAGAAGATTTAGTATTTATTAGTATAATATATTTAGCATTTATTAGTATAGTTTATTTGACTTACTAATTTAGCCTATAAATAGGCTCCTTTACAATCTTAGAATTAAGAGACACCATTAGATTAGAACTCATAACACATTCAGAGAATTTTGTGTTTACGTTTGAGGGTTCTTTGTTTTTCGGGTTTTCGGGGTTTAGTTTTTATCTCCATCTTTTGTACTCTTCATTCTTTTGCCATTATAGTAAAATTATCTTTGCCCGTGGTTTTTTATCCTCTTTTGAGGGGTTTTTCCACGTTAAATTTGTGTGTTCATCTTCTCAATTTCTTCTACTATTTTACTTGTTCGTTGCTTATTCGGGACGATCCTAACAAAAGTTCCAAAATAAATGTTACGTATGATAGTTTTAAAGAAATGATACATACAAAATATTTAAAGTTGATAATAATTTTTAAAAAATACGTGATATGTTCAAAAGTAATGACAGTAATAATAGTAATAATGATATAAATAAATGCAAAAGAATAAAAGAATAAAAGAATATATATATAATATGACAGGATTAATATAAAATGAATTAGTTTAATGATATGATAATACTATTAGTAACAATATAATAATAGTAATAAAGTAGAAAAGATAATAATAATGATGATAATAATATGGTCTTCGAAACATGCAGAATATGTGTATATAAAAAAATAAATAAACAAGCAATATATACATAAGGTAATTTAAGGTAAATAGCATGAACAATTTTATATAATAAAACATTTTGCAATAAATTATATAAGCATAACTTAGAACACATGAAATAAATTAAAATGAATAGGCAGTTTATAAATAAATAATATATAAAAAGATGAAACTAAAAGATTAAGGATGGAAATGCAAATTAAAATAGAACTTGGGTATGGATTGAAAGATAAAAATTACAAAACATCGATCGAGATTTAAATGAACACGTAAAAAAAGAATGGGGACTGATTCAGAAATTAACCCTTAAATTCTCTGCGTACTATTTCACGCTGGACTAAAATGAATCAGACACAAAAGCCTGGGGCAAAATTTAAAAATAAAATAAAAGGAAGTAAAGGATTAAGTCGACAATCGCATAGAAACGAAAGGATCATAGTGGCAAATAGCCCAATGTCTAAAAACGCGCGGACCCTTTGGAGCGGGTCGGGTCACCCGTGGATAACCCGATACGACGCCGTTTTAGCGCCGATTTCCTTGACGCAAAACGATACCGTTTTGCTTTGCCTTTTAGGTTAGTTTTCCATTTCTTTCTTTGCCATTTGTTTTCCTTTCTAAAAAAAAAAAGGAAAACTGCCCCTTTTTCCCCCACTTATGCGAACCTTGAAGAGACCAAACCCTAGCCACCATGTAGCCACCGCAAACGGTGGTCGACAAGGGTTGGACTTCTCGTTCTTTACCCCGTTTATATCCATATTCAAGGATTTAACGCTTTCAACTATGAAGAATCAAAAAGAAAGTCTCCCCCTTTTGTTGGATTTGATTTTAACGGAGAAGAACTCTGATGATACCAACGATTCAAGGCTTGGGTAAGTGACCTTCTTTTGTCCTTTTCCTCTTATTTTTTTGTAAATAATCCCTATAATACCGAAATAAGAAAAAACTTGCTAGAAATAGTTGCGAAATCGAAAAAAGAATCACCTTTTTTGGCTTTGAAATTTTTTGATTAATATGCTGTAAAAAAAGATCTCCCCCCTTACAATATTTCGTGTTTGTGGCTATGTAGCCGAATACAAAAAAGTGCTTTAGTCTATTCCTTCTACTGTTTTGCTTCGTTTCTGCCTTTTGCTTTCTTTTTGTTTCTATTTTGCAGGCTTAGAGGGTCAACGAGGGCGAAAACATGCCATTTTGGTGCAAGGAGGTAGTCATCGGGTAGAGGGTACGCTGACGGAGGCACGTGGGGTGCGGGGCGACCGAGGCTGCGGCGCTGAAGTGGATAGAAACCCTAGGGTTTTTGAAAATTTTAAATATTTTGGGCCAACCGGGCCTTGTAATGTTGGGCTTGTGTCTGGGTTAGATTTGCAAATGGACTGTTTAATTTTGTTTTGGGTTTCATTTTATTTTTGGTTTTTTGTTCTTTGTTTATGTGGGCCGGGCAAATTTGGCCCATTACAGTATAAAACTTATTTTATTGTTAACTTTGTTATTATTTTAAAGACATTTGTTAATTTTGTTATTATTTTAGAGGCATTTGCTTGTTAAATTGCATCTATCTTAGTGTTATTTAAGTATGCATATTTTTTAAATTTTATTTTCAATTTGTTGGAAAATATTTATTTTGATGTTTTTAGTATTTTTGATGTATTATATTTATTTTAAATTTATAAAAAAATTAATATGGTTGGGCCAGGTCGGGCCTGGGTTTTAGCATTTTTATTCGGGTCGGGCTTAGACAAAATTTTAGGCCCATTTTTCAGGCCCGAGCCTAGCAAACGGGCTTGAATTTTTAGTTGAGTCTGTACTGAACTCGACTCGGCCCGACCCATGCACACTTCTAGTCATGGCATGCAAATACAAAGTCAAGGTGATAAGCATGTAGGTCATGCTATCGTACAATAGCAGAATTAGCAGGCATGAGAGTTCATGCTTTATAAAATAGATTTATCAAATCTCAACAGATCACATCAGATTGCCATGAAGACATGCATAATTATAAATCAGAATCAATACCAATCAATTCAACATATTCGGATATCAAATTTTCTAAATCAACAGAGTAATACAGGGGTGTACCATCATAGTTAATAGAATACAGATCGTACCTGGTTAAGTCACATACCTAAACGCATCCAAACAGGGGTACCTTATACATTAGTAATCATCTTTACTTATTTTAACTCAAAATAGTCATACGTACAGATAGCAGATTATACACTAATAGGTTAACAATTCCTGAGTTTTATACCTTTACAGATTTTACAGACCCTATGGAAGGCCGACATTCGAACCAGACGATGTTCACGGCTTTAGGGAAAATTTTAAAATTTCGACTAATACGCCAGTATGGCTCTTTTAATGACTCACGTGGCCTCGTACACGACCATGTAGTCCCAAACAGTGGGTTACATCGCTTGGACACACGCCAGTGTGACCTTAAACAGTGCCTCACATAGTCTACCACACAACCTACCACACAGTCGTGTGGCGTCGGAGGCCATGTTTTTTGACATTCACAAATCGCAAAAATTTGGGTTTTTGGTACCCACGTGATACGGTTTTGACGTGGAAGCAACGTAGACGATTCTCGAACCTAAAAACAACGTTACATTGACTAAATCAGATGATTAAACCGAATCAAATCTCTTGAATAAGCATCCAAACTATAACTATGTCAAATAACTTTCAACACCAACCCAGATCGAAACTTATCGAAAAACGGACAGCAGACATGCGATTTTTAAATCATTGAAAGAATGCTAGACGGCGCTCAATCCTATCCTGATTCAAACAACCAATTAACATTCCCAAGAAACATCGTCCCTTACTACGGAACTCAGAAACTAGCAGAAAAACTACCAACTAACAATATAAGGAACTGAACTCTTACCGATGCTAAGAACGGAATCGAGAGAGAAGATCAAGCCTACAAGGAATCTATTTAACGTAACATACCAAAAGAAAAGTAATTTGAACAGAAGGGATCAATCCCACTAAGAAGAAAAATGAAGAGTATGGTAGGAAGAAGAAAAAAAAATGACGTGAGGGAGATAGGAGTTTTGGGAAGTTCATTAACTTTTTAAAAGTCAAAACTAACTCACTAGCGGTATATAAAAAAAAGTTTCCATAATGTTTTCACAAAGATTCAAACACAAGACCAAATAGTACATAAAAGCTTAACCATTGAACCAACAAGCTCATTCTTAATATTAATTGATCGAAAATAACTTATAGCCCATATGTCCAAATATAGAGGTTTAATCAAAATAGCAAAATTTCCAAAAACAATATTCGAACCTAAAATCTCACACACCCTAACACAACACTTAACTATTGAACCAATTTAAACTCTTGTTAAAATTTCCAAAATTTAGACTCAAAGTCAAGAGATAACCACTCTTGATTTCACAACTCAATTTCTTCTAACCCAATATTTGGAATGTTACATTGTAAGTTTATATTTTGGTCACTCAACTTTAAAAAAAATAAAATGGTCACTAAACTATTCAAAGGTTTTCATTCAAGTCACTAAACTATTTGAATTTTTTATTTAAATCACTAGACTACTAAGTCTTTTTTTAGTTTGACTGGTGAGCTCCAAGTGATGACTCGATGATCGATATGGTAGATCAATATCCATCAACTAGTTGAAGAACATACCTTATATACAAGTCAATCTAACGGCTAGTGTCAAAAATCAAAGAAAAAAAACTATTTGGTTTTTCGTTTGCAAATTCGTAACATTTCAAGTTATTTCATGAAAAAAAATTGAATTGTAAAAGAAAAGGGGAAAAAGAACTTTCTATTTGTATAGGTGGCACAAACGGATAAGGCCAGCATCAACGATTTTAACAAACTGGTTACTTAAATGAAAACTTTCAAATAGTTCATTGACCATTTTATAGTTTTTAAAGTTGAGTAACCAAAACGTAAATTTACTAATAGTTTAGCGGCATTAAGTATAGTTTAACCTATTTTTAAATAGTAAAACAAGTCCTGCGAAGTCAATCCAAATTTAAACTCCTATTTTTAAATAGTAAAACAAGTCCTGTGAAGTCAATCCAAATTTAAACTATCTAAACCCAATATTGATCTAAAAAAGATTAAACTGATCAGACAGGCTACCTGGATTTATTAAAAACATATATGGTTGAAGGAATAAAATTTTTTTTTCATTATGTCGAAGGTTTTGGTACTTTTTTTTAACAATGTTAAATATAGGACACATGGCACTCTTAGGTTGTGACATGTGGCCCTAACAATACCATAATCTATTTTTTATAAAAATATTTAAAATTTAAAAGAAAAAATATAAAAAATTTATAAAAATTTTAAAATATAAATTATAAATTATAAAAATATGTGTATCTAAAAAATTAAAAATATTACAAAAAAAATCTAAAATTCAAGTTAGAAAATAAAAAACCTAGAAAATTTACATCTTTTTCTAAATAAATTGCAAACAAATTAGATGAAGATAAATTTTACTATAAATTTATGCTTAAAGATGGATGCAGATTATTAGACAATTCTTCAAGTTAATAAAAATGCAAAATATGATGATTTGAAAAAGGTTTATAGAAAGTTTTTTCTTTTTATTTGTTAGGATTTATAAGAAAAATCGGGTTCCTCTGTTGAGAATGCTATTAGCACGATCATGAATGAAGTTTATAAAAATTATGAATTTATTAAGTTTTGGGGGGTTTTAAGTTTTTGGGTTTATCAAAATCACAAATTTATATACAAGTTTAACAAGATTTAATTATATGTGTTTAAATCTAATTATATTTATATTTAATATATATGTTTGAGGATCAAATTGGTAGAATATGTAAGTATTGAGGACCAAATGTATTATTATACCAAATGTATTATTGTATTCTAAATGTCTGTAGCTTCACAGTGATTTATGCCTTTGAAATGATATACATATGTAGTTTCACATGTTATGAACCTGTAGGTATCCAGGTGCATCATCATGTTGTTTATGAAGATAATGGTATCGTGTGAATCAAGTCAACAGATTAACTTGTTCTAAAAGCACGAGATGTCTTCCAAATGCAATGCATGCTGACATGTATGATATTTAAAAAGGGTTTAATGATAAATTTGGCCACTAACATTTACATGTTTTATCAAAATGGCTCTAATTGTATTTTTGAGCCTTCTTTTGGTCATCAACTTTTGTTCTTTTTTTTCAATCTGCTTTTTCTAATAGGTTTAATGAATAAATTCTGAGTTAATTTTTTAGATAATTACGTTTATTTTCTTTAAATAAAGAATTTTTTTAGAATTTAATGTATTTTTTAGTTTATTATTTTTCACATGTAATTATTTTATTGGGCTATCTAAGTAATAAATTACATCTTATTAAAAATATTCCATATATGAAATTCTATATCATCTGGTTAACTTTTGTAACGAAACTTTCATTAAATATGTTAAAAAAAACATATTGAAAAAATGAACAAAAGTTGATAGATAAAAAAAGGCTCAAAAAACAATTAATGCCATTTTGACAAAATATGAGATATGTCGAGACAACCATGATTGCTTGAACCGAATTTAATTGATTAGTCGAATTGGAAATTGGTCGGGATACTGATTAAGAGAAAAGTATTAGATTGATTGCCTTCAGAACTGGTTCAACAATGTTAAAATTTAGTTGAATTTGTTTGGTTCTAAAAACCTTTGTGACAACATATTATTTGAAGTAAAATTATGCTTTAGACTTTATACTATGTATAAGTTGTGAATTTAGTCCATGTATTCTAATTTATTAAATTTTAGTCCAGTACTTTTTAAAATTTAAAATTTCAGTTCTAATCAAAATAGTAACAATTGAATTCGTAAGTAAAATTCTACTACTAGTCTTCTATTATGTATCTAATTTGATCATTTTTAGTTCTTATACTCTTTAAATGAAAACATTTTGCAGAAAATAAAAGTGGATCAAACAGTACAATTTAGTCCATTTATTGAAGATATGAATGTTGGGTTAAAATTTTTAATATCAAATTTGGTTAATAATAAATAGTGGTGTTTCTCTCTTTTCACCATAAAAGATGAAAACATGAAGAAAAAGAAGAAGAGATTTAATCAAATTTAGTACAATTTATACCATTTATTAAGATATGAGCCGCTTGGGATTCAACAATGACTGAGAATCACGTTAGTGTCATAATTGGCCGAAGAAAGCTATGAACGGTAGTGACGTGAGGCAACTAAGGGCTTGTTTATAAAAATAACTCAAAAAATTTAATTGAAAATGACCTTTTTTTAATTAAATATGAAAATAACCTGAAATCTACAGTAAAAGTTGGTGGAATCAAATCATATGGTGCCACCAACATGCCACGACAACATCCATGAAAAAAATTAATTTTTTTGTGGAGCCATGTAGAATGGCGCCACCTGAATAAATACTAAGAAAATATTAAAATTTCTGAAAATATGGGGGACTTAAAAAAATTACCACTTTCTTGTGGAGTCAATTAATTTGGTGCCACCAAATTCCTGACACCACCCTGCTGTTACTTTCTTTTTCTTTTTTTACTTTTTTTGACTTTCGTTTTTTTCTTATGTTTTGTCTTTTATCTTTATTTATTTATTTTATTTTATTTATTTTTTATGATTAATTTTAAAAAACTTGGAAATGTATATTTGAAATATTTTATAATATATTTTGTAGATTTTAAATATATATTTTTAAATTATTTTTATAAATTTTAAATATTTTTTTAAATATTTTTTAAATATTTTTTTAAAATTTTAAACATTATTTTTTAAATATTAAATATTATTTAGCATTTAAAAATATATTTAAAATTTAAAATTTAAAATAATATTTAAAATTTAGAAAAATAATTTAAAAATATATATATTATAAAATATTTCAAATATAAATTTCAAGTTTTTTAAAATTAATCATAAAAAATAAATAAAATAAAATAAAATAAACAAAATAAATAAATAAAGATAAAAGACAAAACATAAAAAAATAAAAATAAACTAAAGTAAAAAAAAAAAGAAAAAGAAAAAGGAAGTAACAGCAAGGTGGTGTCAGGAATGTGGTGGAGCCAAATTAATTGGCTCCACCAAAAATGGTAAATTGTTTTTAAGTCCCCTCATATTTTTAAAAATTTTAGTATTTTCCTGGTATTTATATAGGTGGCGCCATTCTACATGGCTCCACAAAAAAAATAATTTTTTCATGGATGCTGACGTGGCATGTTGGTGGCGCCAAATGATTTGGCTCCACCAACTTTTACTGTAGATTTCAAGTTATTTTCGTATTTAATTAAAAAATGGGTCATTTTAATAATTAATTAAATTTTTGGGTTATTTTTATAAAAAAGCCGGCAACTAAAGCTAGGAGAAGAGAAAATAAGAGGAAATAATGAAAAGGAAGGAAAAAAGAAAAATAAAGTATAGTTAAAAATTTAACCATAATAAATGTTGAATGACGAAAATATTTAATTTTGAAAAATTTAATAATTATATTGAAAAAATTAATAATTAAGTGACTAAAACAAAACAAAATGAATAATTTAGTGATTATTTTTGTAATTTATCCAAAACGAAAACTTTGATTGATTTTTATAAAAGAAAATAAACTCTAATTGATTTTAGTCATGTAATGATGTAAACATTCATAAGATTTTATCAAGGGTAAAAGTACCAAGACACCTAACTAAGAGTTAGATTATATTTTATTATTCTATTTAAAAAATGACAAATTAGTCTTTAACATGAAATCAAAGAGAAAAATAAGGTAAATTACACCCAAGGTCACGAAATTATTTGTATGTAACAACTCAAATCTGGCCTAGAAGTTTAAGTCAAATCTGGAAGAGTTACACCAACATATTGAAAAACTGATTTCGGTAAGTGTTCAGAAACCATTCAAAACTTTACTTGATTTGTAGCGAAGATCTTTTTTTGAAAACCAGAAATCCTTTTTAGTCAATTTAAACGATTTTTGTAGTTTCGTTTTTGGAATTGTCAGATACTAACGAGTTTATCAAAAAGCATGGCAAGTTCAAAAACAAATTATAAACCCCAGTGATCAAATCATAGTTACATCAGTGCAAAAATAATCCGAACTCCCGTACGTCATCCGATCCTAAGTCAGATGTCCCTCTGAACAAATAAAGGTAAGATAAAGGGTGAGCTACCAAGCACAACGTATAACCAAACTCAAATACTAATAAACAGATCATAACATACAAATCGTAGTAATGCGAAGAACTTAATAACAATTATACCTAGTATAGAATAGATCTAGAGTATCACAGATATTTCAACAATGGTAGTGCAACAAAATCGAACAAAACAAAACAAAGCAAAACAAAACAAAACAAATCAAATAGAGCAGAACAGAATAGAACAAAATATATATCGATGTCGATGGAGTATGTTCTTTTCAAAACAAATCATAATACATATTTTAATATTGATAATACTCTAGAACGTCCTATTTTTATGTGCTAATTATATATTTATTTTGAGTATGATGATACTAATTTGGGCTTTTTATGGTCTTTTATTTTTTAGGGACTAAATTGGAGGCAAGAGGAAATTTAAGGGTAAAAAGTATCAATTTGAAGATATAATGGGCCAACATGCAAAGAAAGAGAGAAGTGGTGCCAAAAATGCAAACATGGAAGACTGAAGACTAAAATGCAAAAGAAGAGATTTTATAGCACAAGACTATTTTAATTTCAATTATATTAGGATAATTATTAAGGATTTCTATTTAGATTTAAATTTTAGGATTTATTTCCATCTATCTTTATTTATCTCTAATTATCTTTATTTATTTGTATTTATCTTTTAGAATTTCATTAGGAATAGACTAGGTTTTCTAGTACTATAAATAGGGGATGGAGTGACACATATTTGACATCTCTTTTTTTTCTGTAATCACTCCCTCTCCCCAAAACTCTATCTTTTGTTCTCTCTATATTTTCTTCAATAAAAATCTCATATCTATTTTATTTATATCTTTCCCAAAAATCATGAGCCACTAAACCAATCTAGTCGAAGGTTGTCAAAATTCCCCAAAAAGGTTCATGAGGCTTGCGCTTAGTCTTCTCAACAGGGTATTCATCGCTTCTCCGCACTACGAGGCTGACGCTTTCGTCCATGTCCCTTAATAGGTGATCTTTTCAACTTGTGCAAAGAACGGCCGCTTTGTACTTTGTGGGAAGATTACACAGTCGGTTCGTTGGCTTTCTGCGTCAGAGGTTGGTGAATACAAGAGACAAAACGGTGTGGTATTCGCTATTGGGAAATGGTGATCTAGCAGAAGATAGTCCCACAAAAGCGATTATTGGGTAGAATCAGGTTCCGCCAAATCTTAAGTCTAAATCTTTGGAGCTGGTGGTCGTAGGCGTCCTCTTCCACTGTAACTGGCTTATCTGCTCGAGAAGGGTTATTTAAAAGCCAAGGATTGAACCCAAGGCGGAACGAGACAACCGGAGGCTAGAATCTCGCCACATAAGAAACTTTCTCTTTTCCCAACTCTATTTATTTTTCCTCATTTTAATTTCTGCAATTTATTTAATTTCGCAATTTCAATTCACTTTAAATTCTATTTTTATTTTTCGAAATTCTTAATTCTGTTTTTTATTTTTCAGTAACACAAGTTTTCTTGGCCAAGAAATTGTCCAAGATTTCAAGGAACGAGCATTCGTACAATCCGGTTCCTGAGAATTTGACCCTACTTCCCCTTTATTGTTATTTTTACTATTTTGCAGGGAATAGGATATTTTTGGTGCTCTCAACGACCGCATCAAGTATCCTACCCAATTTTTCTACACACCAAAATAGAGTTCCCTAGAACTCATCCAACCCAATCACATCAACATATAACTGTGGACAGTGCCACCTGAATTTGTAGTGAAAACTGTCAGATCAGAGACACGTGGTTAAGTCACTATATTACAGTCAAGCCTGCCAAAACAAAATTGTGGATAAACCACTAGATAATGCAAATAATTAAACTGTTAAAAACTTCTTTTCATATCACCCTAAATCCGATGCAGTATGTCATGGCTAGATCTGTTCATGGGTTGGGCCACCCAGTCCGGCCCGAAGGCTCGCCCAAAATGTTGGAGGGTTTGGGCAAAAATATAGGCCCAAAAAAAGGCTTGGACAAAAAAGACACATTTAAAATACGGGCCCAGCCTCGGGCAAGACATTTTTGGCTCAGGCCTGGCCTGGCCCGAATTAACTAGAGGACAAAAAAATCTATTTTTTTATTTTTAAATAATATTTTCTCATTGTTTTCTCCCTATTTTGCTACCATTTTACTATTATGTTGCTACTATATTGTTGTTATTGTTTGGATATTGTATAAAATTTATTTTATTGTTAACCTTGTTATTATTTTAAAGACATTTGTTAATTTTGTTACTATTTTAGAGGCATCTGCTTGTTAAGTTGCATCTATTTTAGTGTTATTTAAGTATACATATTTTTTAAAATTTATTTTCAATTTATTGGGAAATATTTATTTTGATATTTTTAGTATTTTTTATGTCTTATATATATTTTAAATTTATAAAAAATTAATATGGTCGGGCTGGGTTGGACCTGGTTTTAGCATTTTTATCCGGGTCGGACCCGGATTGTGACATGTGGCCCTAATGATACCATAATCTATTTTTTTATAAAAAATATTTAAAATTTAAAGGAAAATATATAAAAATATATATAAAATTTTTAAAATATAAAAGAAATTATAAATTATAAAAATATGTGTATCTAAAAAATTAAAAATATTACAAAAAAGTCTAAAATTCAAGTTAGAAAATAAAAAACCTAAAAAATTTATATCTTTTTTCTAAATAAATTGCAACCAAATTAGATGGAGATAAATTTTACTATAAATTTATGCTTAAAGATGGATGCATATTATTAGACAATTCTTCAAGTTAATAAGAATGCAAAATATGATGATTTGAAAAAGGTTTATAGAAAGTTTTTTTCTTTTTATTTGTTAGGTTTTATAGAAAAAATCGGGTTCCTCTGTTGAGAATGCTATTAGCACGATCATGAATGAAGTTTATAAAAATTATGAATTTATTAAGTTTTGGGGGTTCTGAGTTTTTAGGTTTATCAAAATCACAAATTTATATACAAGTTTAACAAGATTTAATTATATGTGTTTAAATCTAATTATATTTATATTTTTTTTGTGTGTTTGAGGATCAAATCAATAGAGCTTATAAAAGTGGATGGTTAAATTTATTGAATTATTTTAAATTAGGATCAAATTGGCAGAATATGTAAGTATTGAGGACCAAATGTATTATTATACCAAATATATTATTATACCAAATGTATTATTGTATTCTAAATGTCTCTAGCTTCACAGTGATATATGCCTTTGAAATGATATATATATATGTAGTTTCACATGTTATGAACCTGTAGGTATCCAGGTGCATCATCATGTTCTTTATGAAGATAATGGTATTATGTGAATAAAGTCAACAGATTAACTCTTTCTAAAAGCATGAGATGTCTTCCAAATGCAATGCATGCTGACATTTATGATATTTAAAAATGGTTTAATAACAAATTTCGCCACTAACATTTACATGTTTTGTCAAAATGGCTCTAATTGTATTTTTGAGCCTTTTTTTGGTCATCAACTTTTGTTCTTTTTTTCAATCTGTTTTTTCTAATAGATTTACTGAATAAATTCTGAGTTAATTTTTAGATAATTACGTTTATTTTCTTTAAATTAAGAATTTTTTTTGAATTTAATGTATTATTTATTTTATTATTTTCCACTTGTAATTACTTTATTGGGTTATCTAAGTAACAAATTACATCTTATTAAAAATATTCCATATATGAAATTCTATATCATCCCGTTAACTTTTTTAATGGTACTTTCATTAAATATGTTAGAAAAAAACATATCGAAAAATGAACAAAGGTTGATAGATAAAAAAGGCTCAAAAAATAATTAATGCCATTTTAACAAAATATGAGATATGGCAAGACAACCATGATTGCTTGAACCGTATTTAATTGATTGGTCGAATTGGAAATTACTGATTAAGAGAAAAGTATTAGATTGATTGCCTTCGGAATTGGTTGAACAATGTTAAAATTTGGTTGAATTTGTTTGGTTCTAAAAACCTTGGTGACAACATATTATTTGAAGTAAAATTATGCTTTAGACTTTATACTATGTATAAGTTGTGAATTTAGTCCATGTATTCTAATTTATTCAATTTTAGTCTGTACTTTTTAAAATTTAAAATTTCAGTTCTAATCAAAATAGTAACAGTTGAATTCGTAAGTAAAATTCTACTACTAGTCTTCTATTATGTATCTAATTTAATCATTTTTAGTCCTTATACTCTTTAAATGAAAACATTTTGCAGAAAATAAAAGTGGATCAAACAGTACAATTTAGTCCATTTATTAAAGATATGAATGTTGGGTTAAAACTTTTAATATCAAATTTGGTTAATAATAAATAGTGGTGTTTCTCTCTTTTCACCATAAAACATGAAGAAAAAGAAGAAGAGATTCAATCAAATTTAGTATAATTTATACCATTTATTAAGATATGTACTGCTTGGGATTCAACAGTGACTGAGAATCACGTTGGTGTCATAATTGGTCGAAGAAAGCTATGAACGGTAGTGACGTAAGTGCGGCAACTAAGGCTAGGAGAAGAGAAAATAAGAAGAAATAATGAAAATAAAGGAAAAAAGAAAAAAAATTATTGTTACAAATTTAACAAGAAATAATGAAAATAAAGGAAAAAAGAAAAAACAAATTATTGTTACAAATTTAACAAGAAATAATGAAAATAAAGGAAAAAAGGAAAAAAATTATTGTTAAAAATTTAACCACAATTAATGTTGAATGATGAAAATATTTAATTTTGAAAATTTTAATAATTACATTGAAAAAAATTAATAACTGAGTGACTAAAACAAAACAAGTGAATAGTTTAGTGATTATTTTTGCAATTTATCCAAAACAAAAACTTTAATTGATTTTTATAAAATAAAATAAACTCTAGTTGATTTTAGTCATGTAATGATGTAATTAGATTATATTTTATAATTCTATTTAAAAAATGATAAATTAGTCTTCAACATTAAATCAAAGAGAAAAATAAGGTAAATTACACCCAAGGTCACGAAATTATTTGTATGTAACAACTCAAATCTGGCCTAGAAGTTTAATTCAAATTTGGAAGAGTTACACTAACATATTGAAAATTGATTTCGGTAAGTGTTCAGAAACTATTCAAAAATTTACTTGATTTGTAGCGAAAATCTTTTTATAGTTTTAACTTTGAAAACAAGAAATCATTTTTAGTCGATTTAAATGATGTTTGTAGTTTCGTGTTTGGAATTGTCAGATACTAACGAGTTTATCAAAAAGCATGGCAGGTTCAAAAACAAATTACAAATCCCAGAGATCAAATCATAGTTACATCAATGCAAAAACAATCCAAACTCCTGTACACCGTCCGATCCTAAGTCAGACGTCCCCCTGAACAGATAAAGGTAAGACAAAGGGTGAGCTACCAAGCACAACGTATAACCAAACTCAAATACAAATAAACAGATCATAACATACAAATCATAGTAATGTAGAGAACTTAGTAACAAGTATACCTAATATAGAACAGATCTAGAGTGTCACAGATATTTCAACAATGGTAGTGCAACAAAATTGAATAAAACAAATCAAACAAAGTAGAACAGAATAGAAAATATATATCGATGTCGATGCAGTATGTTCTTTTCAAAGCAAATCATAATACAGATTTATCATAAAATATCGTATCCAACTCTGCTACACACCAAAATAAAGTTCCCTAGAACTCGTCCAGCCTAATCACACCAGCATATAACTGTGGACAGCGCCACTTGAATTTGCAGTGAAAATTGTCAGATCAGAGACATGTGTGGTCAAGTTACTATGTTGTAGTCAAGCTGCCAAAACAAAATTGTGGATAGACCACTAGCTAATGCAAATAATTAAACTGTTAGAAACTTCTTCCTTTCACATCACCCCAAATCCCATGCAATATGTCATGGTATGCAGATATAGAGTCAATGTGATAAACATGTAGGTCATGCTATCGTACAATAGCAAAATTAGTAGGCGTGGGAGTTCATTCTTTATAAAACAGATTTATCAAATCTCAATAGATCACATCAGATTGCCATGAAGACATACGCATGATTATAAATCAGAAGCAATACCACTCAATTCAACATATTCGGATATCACATTTTATAAATCAACAGAGTAACACAGGGGTGTACCATCATAGTTAACAGAATACAGATCATACCTGAATAAGTCATATATCTAAACGCATCCAAACAGAGGTACCTTATACATTAGCAATCATCTTTACTTATCTTAACTCAAAATAGTCATACATACAGATAACAGATTATACACTAACAGATCAACAATTCTTGAGTTTTATAGCTTTACAGACTATATAGACCCTATGGAAGGCCTACATTCGAACCAGATGACGTTCACGGTCTTAGGGAAAATTTTAGAATTTCAACCAACACACCCTTGTGGCTCTTTTAATGACTCACACGGCCTCGCACACAACCATATGGTCCCAAATAATGAGTTACACGGCCTAGACACACACCTGTGTCCCTAGCCTGTGTGACCTTAAACAGTGCCTCACACGGTCTACCACACAACCTACCATACAGTCGTGTGGCGTCAGAGGCTACGTTTTTCGACGTTTGCAAATTGCAAAAGTTTGGGTTTCTGATACCCACTTGATACGGTTTTGACGTGGAAGCAACAGAGACGATTCTCAAACCTAAAAACAATGTTACATTAACCAAATTAGATGATTAAACCAGATTAAATCTCTTGAACAAACATTCGAACTATAATTATGTCGAATAATTTTTTGATACCAACCTAGATCAAAACTTACCGGAAAACGAATAGTAGACATACAATTCTTAAATAGTTGAAAGAATGCAAGATGTCGCTCAATCCTGTCTTGATTCAAACAACTAATTAACAGATTCCCAAGACACATAAACTGACAAAAAAACTACCAACTAATGATATAAGGAACTGGACTCTTACTGATGCTAAGAAAGGAACTGAGAGACAAGATCAAGCCTGCATGGAAGCTATTTAACGTAACATACTAAAAGAAAAGTAATTCGAACAGAAGGGATCAATCCCATTAAGAAGAAAAATGAAGAGAACGATATGAAGAAAAAAAATAAATGAAGTGAATGAGATCGGAGTTCTGGGAAGTTCATTAACTTTTTAAAAGTCAAAACTAACTCACAAGCTGTATATAAAAAAAGTTTCCATAATGTTTTCGCAAAGATTTGAACACAAGACCAGAGGGTAGATAAAAGTTTAACTATTGAACCAAAAAGCTCATTCTTGATATTAATTGATCAAAAATAACTTATAATCCATATGTCCAAAGATAGAGGTTTAATCAAAATAGCAAAATTTCCAAAAATAGTATTTGAACCTAGAACCTCACACACCTTAACACAACACTTAATCATTGGACCAAATTTAAACTCTTATTAAAGTTTCCAAAATCTAGACTCAAAGTTAAGAGATAACCATTCTTGATTTCACAACTCAATTTCTTCTAACCTAGTTTTTGGAATGTTACATTGTAAGTTTATATTTTGGTCACTCAACTTTAAAAAAAAAATATATAAAATGGTCACTAAACTATTCAAAAGTTTTCATTCAAGTCACTATTTGAATTTTTTTATTTAAATCACTAGACTGTTTAAGTTTTTTTTAGTTTGACTAGTGAGCTCCAAGCGATGACTCGATGATCAGTATGGTAGATCAATATCCAGTAACTAGTTGAAGAACATACCTTATATACAAGTCAAGCTAATGGCTAGTGTCAAAAATCAAAGAAAAAATTATTTGGATTTTTGTTTGCAGATTAGTAACATTTCGAGTTATTTCATGAAAAAATTGAATTGTAGAAGAAAATGGGAAAAAAGAACTTTCTATTGGTATAGGTGGCACAAACGGAGAAGGCCAACATCAGCGATTTTAACAACCTGGTTACTTAAATGAAAACTTTTGATAGTTCATTGACCATTTTATAGTTTTTAAAGTTGGGTAACTAAAACGTAAATTTACTAATAGTTTAGTGGCATTAAATATAGTTTAATCTATTTTTAAATAGTAAAACAAGTTGTGAAAAGTCAATTTAAATTTAAAATATCTAAACCCAATATTGATCTAAAAAAGATTAAACTAATCAGGCATGCTACCAGACTTATTAAAAACATATATGGTTGAAGGAATAACCAAATTTTCATTACATCAAGGGTTTTGGTACTTTTTTTTTGTAACAATGTTAAATATAGGACACATGGCACTCTTAGGTTGTGACATGTGGCCCTAACGATACCATAATATATTTTTTTTATAAAAAAATTTAAAATTTAAAAGAAAATATATAAAAATATATAAAATTTTTAAAATATAAAAGAAATTATAAATTATAAAAATATGTGTATCTAAAAAATTAAAAATATTACAAAAAATCTAAAATTCAAGTTTAAAAAATAAAAAACCTTGAAATTTACATCTTTTTTCTAAATAAATTGCAAACAAATTAGATGAAGATAAATTTTACTATAAATTTTATGCTTAGAGATGGATGCAGATTATTAGATAATTCTTCATGTTAATAAGAATGCAAAATATGATGATTTGAAAAAGGTTTATAGGAATTTTTTTTTATTTGTTAGGTTTCATAAGAAAAGTCAAGTTCCTCTGTTGAGAATGCCATTAGTACGATCATGAATGAAGTTTATAAAAATTATAAATTTACTAAGTTTTGGAGGGTTCTGAGTTTTTGGGTTTACCAAAATCACAAATTTATATATAAGTTTAACAAGATTTAATTATATGCGTTTAAATCTAATTATATTTATATTTAATATATGTGTTTGAGGATCAAATCAATAGAACTTGTAAAAGTGTATGGTTAAATTTATTGAATTACTTTAAATTAGATCAAACTGACAGAATATGTAAATATTGAGGACCAAATGTATTATTATACCAGTTTAAAAAAAGATCACATCATCACTTCCGTTAACCATTTAACGAAGAATGAACAAAATAGATTTGATCTCAAACGTAAGTGACCGAAACAAAAATTATCTAAAACGTTAGTAGCTAAATTAAAATTTTTTTATAATTAAGTGACTAAAATAAAAATACGTATTTATAGTTTCGCATTCACTCCATTTAGAATAAGATAAGTGCAACAATATTAAATACACATTCATGATCACTAATTGAATGATTAAAGAAAACAGTAGGATTCTAAATTTTAGATAATGTAAAGCAATGTTAGGTAAAACTCTTCGTACATCAAGAAGGCCATTTAGCCAAAATACAAATCTCCATTATTCCCACAACAACTTTTGGACTTCAATGCTTTGATTTTATGTAATCTTTCACTAAAACCTGCCCATGTATGGATTTGGTATTTTTTTTTATATTTTAATTGTGTTTTATATTTATATAAATTTTAGTAAATTTATATTTTCGGTGAAATTTGAATGTCAATAATGAAAATGTATCGTAAAAAAAAAAGAAAGGTAAAACACATAGATTTTACGTGAAAACTTTTCAGAAAAAACATAGACAAAGATGAAGAAAATTCACTAATGTTGAATTCGAATGATACAAGAGGAGTTATGATTACATCTATTTATAGGTTAAAAAATATTATTCTAATCAATGTCAAATAGAAACAGTGTAATAAAATTAAAAAATCTTAATCAATATTAAATAGAAGAAATAAATTTCTATACGGATTCTTTTTGTATAAATTGTACCGTACCACAAACTGCGGTGCTCGACCTGCATCGTCACAAATCTCTTTATCTTACCAATATATTTTATTTTTTTAACAGGAGTTTAAATTACGCAACCCTAACTTTTTTTTTTTTTGAAAATTATAAACACTTTACATGTGCTCATATATAGTATGTTTATGTCTTTCACTATTATATAATTAAATTGCTTGACATTTTAGTGTAAGAAAATGACGCAGCAAAAGACAGGGTCTGACATGAAAAATCATTTGTCCTTTGCATTCGCCGGCTGGCGATGTCTTGTTATCAATCTCCGGTCGGCATGAAAACATATTTAAAAGGTTGTTTGGGTGGGAAAATTAATTTAAATTTTTCGAGAATTTTAAAATGTATCATTTTAATTTTTAAAAAAAATTGGTTATTTAAATTTTATAAGTTAAAATTTAATAACCAAAAAAATATAAAAAAATATGCAAAATAAATTTTATTAATTTTTAATCTATGGCAAGTATTAAATATATTAAGACCTAGATTTTAATCTCTATATAAATAACTAAATATTACTTTTCACATGTGCCCTAAGTAGATTCAAACTTGGAAGTAAGTCTGTAATTTATAGGAGGTGATATTGTTTTTGTAAATATTAATAATTTATTATGCACTAAATATTATATATAATAAAAATAAAATTTTTTTATAGAGAAGTTGTTGAAGGTGAATTTTTAAAAAATAGAGATATAATTTACTCTGATTTTTGCAGCAGTTTGTCCATAAACATCGTGAACTCCCACCATTGTATGTCGTTTTAGCAGTTAATATACTATTTAATTTCATATCTTTACCGATTAAATACGACCACTATATATAGTATCGAGGAAAATTAATTTTCAAATGTATAGGATATGAAAATAAAATAAAATGGCAACATAATTGCTACAACTTCAAGATGCCTTTATAAGTATCCTATAATCTCGATTATAAGAATCAATTCAAACTTAGTTAATCACAAATATTTAACATTAATAACTATAATTAATTTGCTCCTAATTTCAATATACATATTAGATACATTTTTAAAATAATGTTTTTCTTTCTTATACAATTAATTTGCTCCTAATTTCAATATACATATTAGATACATTTTTAAAATAATGTTTTTCTTTCTTATACAATATTGAGGTAGAAGATATTGGCAGAGCCAAAATTAAATTGTATTTTTACGATAATAAAAATAAAATTTTATCATTTTAATAATCTATATATTTATAATTTTTAAAGAATTAAATTAAATTTTTATCATTTGAGAGTAAAGTGCAATTTTTCCATTATTAATTTAAAGTTTATAAATCATAAAGGACTTGAGTGAAAAATTTTCCATTTTATAAGACCCCCTAGCTCTACCACTGGCAGGGGATAAGGGTCACATGGTTCGAATCCGTACCAAATAGATGTTTGATAAGAACTTTAATCAGCACTCTATACAAATCAAGATAATATTTAGGGTAAATCATATCAACAGTCACTTAACTTTGGAGTAGCTAACAAAACAGTAACCTAGGTTTCATTTCAGTCACTCAACTTTTAAAAAATAACAAAACAATCACTGATTAACAGTTTTTGTACGGGACTGCTAATGTGGCAAGTTAACTACCTGATGTGGCCAGTTAACTTGCTACGTTGGACGTCCACAGTGGAAACCCACCCAATTTAAGAAGAAATTGAAAAAAAACCCTTAATAACAGAGAAGAAGAAGAAGAAAAAACCAAAATTTTCTACTACGTTTTTCTTCCGGAGAAAGAAAATTTAAGAAAATAGATTTTTTTTTTGTTGCTTAACCTAATTATTTATCTTTAAAAACAAAGCATCAAATGATTTTCTAGGGTTTGAAATTTGAATCTGATTTCTAGTAAGAACTTTAAATTTGTTGCAAGATTTTGGAAAATTTCATGCTGATTTTGGTTGTAATTTTGATGCGTTGAAGGGATTTAAGGATGGGAAAGAGGAAATCAAGAGCAAAGCCTACTTCTAATAAGCAAATGGATAGGCTTGATACTGTTTTCAGCTGTCCCTTTTGTAACAATGGCACCGATGTTGAATGCCACTTGTAAGTATAAATTTCAAACCTTAGCAAATCATTCGATGCTTTCTTTTTCTATTTCTTCTGGTTTTTTTTTCAATTTCTTCTTAATTTGGTTAGTTTTACTGTGGACATCCAACGTGGCAAGTTAACTAGCCACATCAGTAGTCTCGTTAAGACACTAACGGAAACTGTTTTTAGTGATTGTTTTGTCACTTTTTTATTATGTTAGTAACTATTTTGTTATTTTTTAAAAGTTGAGTGACTGAAATGAAACGTAGGTGATTGTTTTGTTAGCTACCCCAAGGTTGAGTTACTATTAGTGAATTTACCTTAATATTTATTTTATTTTATTTTATACTTTTCCAATCAGTTGGATCACTAACTAAGTAACATATTTTATTATAATACACATTTATTTAATTTCATTGATCTCCATCATATTATATCAAATTTTAAGAATGCAAATTTATGCAATTATCCCCATAATATATATATATATATATTCTCTATCATATTTCCATAATTAAATTTCTAAATAAGTCGCTGTTTGAAATTAATATTTGTTTACCATTATTTCACGCATCAAATGTAACCGGTATACTCAACATTATAAAAAGTTTTTATTGGAAATTAATAAATATGAATAGGGATGTTTAAATTTCGATTAAAATTGAATTAATCGATTGAACAGATTTAATTCGGTTAATCGATCTAATTCGGACGGAGGTCAGTTAATAATTTTTTGGAAGTTCGGTTAATTCGGTTCTAAATCGGGTAATTAACTGAACTTAATAATTAATAATACAAATTATATGTAGTTATAATTCAGTTAATTCAGTCAAACAAATATTATCAATTTTTTATATGTTTTATACTTGTTTTAATAAAAAACAAAAAACATATTAATTTTAGTTAATTTGGTTAACCGACCGAATTAACCAAAAGTTCGATTAATTTTTCTTGAAAAAATTTCGGTTCAGTTAACGATTAAAGGATTAAAAAGTTTCGTTAATCCGAATACTAGTTCGATCCGATTAACCGTTTGAACACTCCTAAATGTGAGTGGGGTTTGAAATATTTTCAGATTAGGTCCTTCAACTTTTCCAGGCATATAATTTAACTCTAATTTGTTTTAAATGTTTTTAATTAAGTGTAAAGTTTATCTTCTTACTTTGTTCTTTAATTTATTGGAAAGCTCATAGTACATTTATCCAATTTCAACTCAAGGATTATAATTAATATAAAAATTATACTTATAATAATTTTTAAAATAATTAATTAAAAACATATTAACTAATAAATTTTATAATAAATTATTTATACAATTATTCAAAATTCAAACAATATCTATACAATTTTAAATTTTTATAGCATACAATATATGTATATTTACGGTATTTAAATATATCGCAAATATTTTATATATTATTTCATATTATTTGTGATAATGTACACAATTTTAATTTTTTTTACAAATAAATTTAATATTTTTAAAATTAATACATAAAACTAACTCGTCCATAGTGTTTTCCATGGGCCCGGCTTGAAGACCTGCTCGAAAAATGAGAGAGCTTGGACAAAAATATAGGCCTGGAAAATGAGTTTGGGTAAAAAAATAAAGCCCATTTAAAACATGGGTCAAGCCTTGATAATGTTTTTTTGCCCGGCCCAGCCCAAATTTGCAATTTAAAAAAAAACCTTACTGTTTTGCTACTATTTTTTCATGTTTTATTATTGTTTTCCTTACTTTTTAACCACAAATTTGCTACTATTTCACTATTAAGTTACTACTATTTTGTTGTTAATATTTGGATATTGTATAACACTTGTTTTATTGTTAATTTTGCTACTATTTTAGAGGCATTTGTTTGTTAAGTTGCACTTATCTTAGTGTTATTTAAGTATTAAAGATTTTTTTAAATTTATTTTTAATTTGTTAGGAAACATTTATTTTAATATTTTTAGTATATTTAGTGAATTATATTTTTAAATTTTTTTATATAACTCGGGTTTTAGTATTTTTATCCGGACTAAACTTGGGCAAAAATTTAGACTCATTTTTCAAACAAGACCGAACCTAGGATTTTATTAGGGCTTGGCCCGATCCTTGTACAATTAGGGGTGCTCAATCGGTTAATCGACTCGAACTACTATTAATCGAATTAACCACCCTTTTTAAACCCTTGACCATTAATCGAACCAAATTTTTTTCAAAAACAATTAACCAAATCGAACTTTTTCGGTTATCCAAATTAATTAAAATTTATATGTTTTGTGATTTTTGGTTAAAACAAGTATAAAACATATAAAAAATTAATCGACCGATTAATTTATACTTCCAAAAAATTAACTGAACCGACCGACCCCTGACTAAATACTTATATATTATAATATATTTATTAAGTTCAGTTAATTCGGTTAAACGGCCGATTTCAAACTGAATTAACCATTAACCGAACTTTCAAAAAATTATTAAATAACTCCAATCGAATTATTTTGATTAATCAACCGATTAACTAAATTCGATCAATTAACCGAATTAATTCGATTTTATCTAAAAATTGCACACTACTATGTAGAATTCTACTCGTCCGTAGCACCGGATAAAAAAAAGGAAAAACTAATTTTAACCTATAATGTAATATACCGTATCACCAAAGAGAACCCAACGTCAAAATGACCAGGAGCTCTTTTAACTTGTACTATCTTAAAACTAGTAAAACCACGTTTCTCCAAAACCCAAGCACTGCAAGACAAATTAAACACTCAGTAGATTCCACTCTCTTAAACAGCAATAGACCCTTCAACAAAATAATTATAATAATAAGGAAAGACCCTCACTTTCCATTCCACTTCTTTTATATATAGAATCCAAAGCCTCATTTCTTTTCATTCAACAACTATGGCCTATTGCAACCCTTCTTCTGATCAGAAACCAGGTGAACCATTCTTCTTCTTCTTCTTCTTTTTTCTTAATGATAGTTCTTTGGGTGTTTTTATTTTTAACTTTTGAGCTTATTTGTTGCTTTTGTTTCTTCTTTGTTTGTGTTTGGAAGATGAAATGGCTTCGATGGAGGTTGGAAATGACAATGATGTTAAAGTTCATGTCTTCTCTTCATCATCAGAGGTTAAACTTAAAACTTAGAACCCAGGACCTCAACTTTTGATTTTTCATTTGATGTTTTGATCTGTTTTAGTTCAACAGAAAAAAAAGAAGAGAAAATTTTGGGTTTTTTTTGGGGGCGGGTCTTGAATGAACTCTGGTTTAAGCCCCTTATTCAATGGGATTTTGTGTTCGGTCGAGATAAAATTTAAAAAAATTGGGGCTAATTTGTGATAATATGGTTTAAATTGAATAATTAATTTTTTTAGAGTCAAAAATGTAATTTTCCATTTGGTCAAAGCTAAAAAAAAGATTAAATTTAACTGCTAATTTTCTAGAAATAATAGTTAAAATATGCTCCAAATATATGTAGTTCTCATACATGTGAAAATTTAGTCTCTCGAATTTCAAGTGCAATTATTAACACTTCTAAATTCTTTTGTTAAGTTCATTAGTGTGACATTTTAAAATAAACAAATATTTCGTAACCATGTAACAAATAAAATGTTGTAATGAACTTAAATTTAATAGAACAATTTAAGCAACACTAACAATTAGACTTGCATTTTTAAATCTGAAAAAATCCGAAAAGTAGAGTGTTAAGTTTCATCAAATAGAAGTTAAGGGGCTAAATTCCAAACATATGAAGAAGATAATGACCAGAAGCATATTTTAACCAGTCTCGTGTCATTGGTATATCCTGATTTTTTGTGTGTGTGTCTATCAGTTGATCGAAAAGCTGCACGAGAAGTGGAGTCCGGTGAAGAAGAAACCATATCCTGCTATGTATTCCAGTGTTTTCGGAGGGATTGTTCTCGACCCTGCCATGATGGTAATTCCCATAGATGATCACATGGTTCATCAAGGCCACGGTGTGTTTGATACTGCAGTCATTCTAGATGGGTAGGTCCCTGTTTTCTCTATTTTTGGTACAAAGGAGACCGATAGTTTGGGATCGAGTGAGGTGTTATAGGTGTTGAGATTCGAATCCCGAACCTGTTAGAAGAACCCATGATTATAAGCTTAATATAACCTATCCTATTTTTGTAGCTACCTCTATGAGCTGGATGCTCATTTAGATCGCTTCCTTCGATCAGCATCGAAAGCAAGAATCAGCCCTCCGTTTCCTCGATCAACTCTTCGTAGTATTCTTGTGCAATTGACCGCCGCATCACAGTGCAAGGAAGGAACTCTACGGTACTGGTTGAGTGCCGGTCCTGGTAATTTCTTGCTATCTCCCGCCAAATGCCCTACTTCTGCATTCTACGCTGTAGTCATTGCCGACAACGTCTCGCAATGCAAAAACGGGGTTAAAGTGATAACTTCAACTATCCCTATGAAAGCACCTCTGTTTGCTACAATGAAGAATGTAAATTACTTGCCGAATGTTCTTTCAATAATGGAAGCCGAAGACAAGGGTGCATATGCTTCGATTTGGGTTGACGATGATGGTTTTATCGCGGAGGGCCCTAATGTGAATGTCGCATTTATAACCAATGATAAGGAACTTATTTTGCCTCCATTCGATAAGATCCTAAGCGGATGTACTGCAAAAAGGCTTCTCGAATTAGCATCTAAGTTGGTCGAGCAAGGGCGTCTTAAAAGTGTCAAAACTTCCAATCTTACCATCATGGAAGCCAAAGGTGCAGCGGAAATGATGTATATAGGAAGTACCTACCGATATTGCCAATCATCATGTGGGACGAACAGCCCATCGGAGATGGTATGTACAATCTAATGTTTCGAAAGCCTTAAAATACATCCAAACATGCTTTAGACATTATTTTTCTAGTAGAATCGAACATGATTTATTGTTTTGAGTGCATCTATTCCTTGCATATGTAATAATATTGCCTTGCTTGATTAGTCCGCCTCCTGATTTTTGGCTTAGCAACGACGGATTAGTGCATATGTTCTTACCAAAGTCTGCTTATTTTCCCTTACAGGAAAAGTGGGAGATTTGACAATGGCACTCTCCGATCTGCTTTGGCATGATATGTTAGCCGGTTCTAATACACACAGGATTTGTGTTCCCTACTGAATCCGAAATTCATCGAGGGTGCTCAGAAAGAGATCATACACCTTGGCATCTCAGTAATTCCGATTGCATATCCAAGATAGATCGCCTCCAAATGTTTTCTTTCTGCTCCTAAATTGAATTCACGAAAAGGTTCCGAATAAGAGTCTGGTTGCTTGTACTGCTGTTCATGTTCGTGTTCATGTTATTTAGCAAGAACATAATGTTAATGACTCAGTTATTAGATCAAATTGATGCATCACATCCATAGAATGACTCCAAGAGCAATTCTCTTAAAGTACAGAACATAGTAATACAAAATAACATGAAATACGGAATATGAAACTGAGTTTCTTACTTGAGTACTTCTCATATCTTCGTGCTGAAGCAAAACGGCACAAGATTTTCGAAGTTTTCTGTAACTACCTTCTTTTACAATCTCGAAAACAGCTAGGTTTCGTCATTGCAGAACGACTCTCAGCTCTTTTCTAAGTCTAGAAAAAACAGCACAATTTTACCGACACCACCCATTCTGAAGAACGAATTATTGCTGCGACCAGCTGCATCATTTCACGAAAACTGCAAAATCGAACTATTTATTCGTTAGAACTTTATAAAGCATTGGTTTCTCATCTTACAACATCATGCCTGCATAAATATAATGAAATGGAGAAAGATATGCTATGTTTTCTTTGAGAAACTCAAAATTTCCACCATTATCTTATCTAGTGATTCAATAATGCGTTGAAGTTTGGCATTTTGTGAGGGCATGCACATGGGTTTAGACCAGGTAATATTAGATAAAGTTGGATTACTCAACATTAAAAAGGAAAAAATATGATGAAATATATAAGTGCAATATGAATACAGAAGTTTGGGTTGTAAATTTGATATTATTAATTCTTTAGAAATGTGAACTTTTAAGAATGACCCTACAAACTAATGGAGTTAAACCTTAAATTTGAGGCATTACAATGGCTAAAGTCTTCAAAAGTTCAGAGATCAAAATGAAATTAACTACATCACAATAAAGCTTGGAATAGCCATACCTTCCACATTATCCTGAAGAACCTGCAATATCTCATCTGGTCGATTGTTGTAAACATGAAATCCGACGGGCTTGTTAATTGCCGGATTGGCTGTAGCATTAGCAACTCTATTGCCTTGTATGTATACATAATCCTCACCTCCCAATTCCACTGCAACAAGCCTCTAATGGAACGAATCAAGGCATTTGAAGATTGATCTTGACAGCTCAACAGGGTGAGCAGTTATTCTTCCGTATGCCTCACCAGCTCTTGAGCAAGGAGCTCATAATCTGTGATGCTTCGACCAGCAATAAATGCACTTTGGCTACTGCTAACAGTGGAGGGCAGACTATCTTTTGATCTATTAGCCAACATCCATGTAATGCATTTGAAGAAAACCGTGCGACATGAAATTGACTTATCTCCCAACAATGTTTAGGTTGTCTTGAAGAAGTAGGCAGTTTCACCATCTGGACTGGGAGCTTTATCACCATTCAAGGCAAACATAGCAGCCTTGATCTCTTCTCCTGTGATAGGCCTGATCATTTCGGCTTGTATTTCTTCTGGTATTGCTGTTTGTAAGAGCACAAAAAGAAGGCATTGAGGGCAGACAATAAGAATATGATCGATATAATTGCTTCGGAACGAGGAAACTGCTTCTTGAGAAATCTTGGGAATGAAACAAGCTTATCCCCATCAGCATCAAGCAATACATTAACAGAGTTTTTACTTTGGTGAAAGCTTCACCATCCTATGAACCCAATTTTTAGGGTGCAACCAAAATGAAATTCTTGCAACTTCGTCACTTAACTTTTAAGACTCTTTTATTTTAGTCACCTTACTATGAAATCTCTAACAACGGTAAATTGTACAAGCCAAATTATATTTACACTTTCATTTTAATCACCAAGTTTCTTAGTCGCTTTCATTTTGATTAGTCGAAAATATCTTCTTTTTAAGTATTATCTGGCTAAAAAAATTAAGGATTAAAGTGAAAAAGTAATATAAACTAAAATAATGCTTTACAAAATTGTCAAATTATATTTGTTTATCCCCTTACTGAAAGTTTTACTTTTTTTTTTCAATATTGAAAATTTAAATCTCAAAACATCAAAATCAATTAAATAAACTAGAAATCATATCACACATGTATGTGTATGGAAACCACATATTTAGAATATAATAAACGTGTATTTAAAAATAATATACAATAAATAATGAAATGTATAATTTGAAACTAATTAATTATAATAGCATATGAAATATGTATTATATTAAAATAAAAAGTAGATCAAATTGCGAGTGAAATGAAATTTAAACAGATAAATACATTAAATTAACAATACTAAATGCACTACAGTCGTTTATCATAGTGTTGTCATTAATCATGAATTAGTGTCAAGTTGACTTGTGACATTAAGAACATATGCATATTTTTATTTTTGTTGGTTTTTTTAAATAAAAAAACTAAAATACCCTCGTATAATATAACTTATTTTAATTATGGAAGAAAAATTTCATAATGTTCGTAACTAAGTTATGCTCAAATCACTAGTGACATCAATTCACTCAGTAGCTCAATTAATAATATAAATTCGGCTAATGTAGATAATAAATTGTGAAAATTAAGATAAAAAAAAGTATATAATACATTAAAGTGATGGCTTAGTTGAGTAGTAAATTTAATATTTTAGCAATTCAACTAATTTGGGTTCAAACTCACCATATGTAATATATATTTTTTATTTTTATTGGTTTTTGTTAAATTAAAAGACTAAAGTACCCTTGGAAAGTATAACATATTTTAATTACGGGAAGACATTTTTGTAATTTTCTTAATCGAGTTGGTGTCTCGTTGACTCGTGACACCAACTCAGGCAAGGGCTAAATAATAGTATAGATATACAACTGATAAAAGCAATAATTTGTACATATTAAAATAAAAACATATGGAAATATCAAAATGAAACATATGAAAAATATCCAATTGGTGTGGATTCAAATCCCATGTGCATGTTTTAATTATTTTTTAAAATACTAAACTACCCTTAAATAATATAATTTATTTTAAATGCGAATGGACATTAAAGTAATTTCCCTAACTGAGTTAGGATTCGGTTAATAGGTGACACCAACTCAATAAAATGCTTTATAAAAAATTAAAAATTCTATAAGGTGTGTATGCGTGTGGAAACCAAATATTTAAAACACATGTGTGTTTAAAAATAACATATAATAAATAATGAAATGTATAATTTGAAACTAATTAATAATAATACATGAAATATGTACGATATTAAGGGTCCATTTGCTTACATGTAAATTTTTTTACAGAAAATGTTTTCTGCATTTTTCAGTGTCTGTTACATAGTAAATAACTTCGTCAACGGAAAATAACTTACAGGTCAACGTAAAATAAGTCCATTTTTCTGTAAAAATGACTTACTATTTTGGAAAGCGCAAGTCATTTTTCGAAAAAGAGTTCATCTTTAGGTAATTTTATTTTTTATAAAAAAATTAACTTAAATCAAGCTTAATATTATTATATTGATAATAATTTCTATTTTTATTTTTAAAAATATTTAAAAATATTTAAATATTAGTATAAAATATTATATTTTTAAAATTATTAAACATATATATTTAATTATTAATATAATTTATTATTTTAATAAATTATTTAATATTCCAATTTTATTTTAACAAAAAATTTCAAAAATGATAATTTTAAATAATATTCTTCACAAATTATTGAAAATATTCAATATTAATATTTTGTAGTATAAAGGTTAAAATATGTCATAAGTCTATGTACTTTTCACAAATTTGTAATTTAGTCTCAGTACTTTTATTTTCAAGAATTTAGCTCCTCTACTTTTCATATTTGAAAATCAAGTCTAATTGTTGACATTATTTTTTTTTTCAATTTTGTTGATGTCACAATTTTAAATAAAAAGTACTCACTTGATAGTTATGTAACTAAAAAATGACGTTGTAAAAAATCTGAATTTAACAAAATATTTTTAATATATGCAAAAACAATGTAAAATATAATTTTATAGATATAAAATAAACTCAATTAAATAATAAAAAGATAATAAAATCTCAAATATATATGTTTGTTTTATTGAAAACAACTTTTATAAAATATTTTTAAGAAATCTATCAAACAACAAAAAATATTAACTTTTTCAGTAAAGTAAGTAATTTTCCAAAAATTATTTTCTGGAAGCCATTTTCAGTGAAACAAACAGACCCTAAAATAAAAAAAGATAAATTAAATTGTAAGTAAAACAAAATTTAATCATATAAATACATCATATCAAGAATCCTAAATGAATACATCAATCTAGGGGTGAGCAAAATCCGATTCAATTCAAAAAACTCGATAATAAATTTAAATTTTGAATTAAATAGTTAGAATTATTTGAGTTAATGAAGCTATTCAGATCAACTCGAATAAAAAAATAAAATTTTCAGTTTAACTCGAATATGAATTACACAATTCAAGTTATCTGAAAATCCGAATAAGAAAAGACAAAACTACGTCGTTTTGATAAATGTTTGCTCATTATGTTAAAAGGCAAAACCATTATATTGTTTATGTAGTTAAATAATCTTATACTTCGTCTACTAGTTAAATAATCGATCTATTTAAACGCAATATTGAGAATAAATAATAGGATTCGTTAACTTGACTCGACTTGACTCAAAATTTTTTGACTCGATAGGATTCGTTAACTCGACCAACTCAAATTTTTTTTACTCGACTCGATCGAATACTCATCCCTACATCAATCTTAAGTTGGAGTCAAATTAATTTATGACACTAACTCTATTAACAACATTATTAATAAGAAACTCTATCACACAAATCAACGTGTGGAAACCATGTATTTTGAACATAAATTTGTATTTAAAATAACATATAATAAATAATGAAATGTATGATTTAAATAATTAATAATAAAATATGTGGTAAAGGAAAATGTATAAAAGGAAAATCAAAATAAAACTTGGAATAAGTGGTAAAGGTTTTATCAGTTTGGCTTCAAATTCTCTATGTGCATATTGTTTTTAATATAAAAAAAATTAAAGCACCATCGAATAATGTTACTAATTTTAAATATGAAAGAACAATTTTGTGATTTCCCTAACTGGATTGATGACTAATTAAATTGTGATACCAACTCAATCAAGGGTTTAAATAGGAGTATAAAAATAAATTATTGAAAAAAAAATTATCCCTTGGTAGTGGTAGTCAATTTGTTACTATAAATTGGAATTAATTAAATTAATCTCTTTCTAAATTATACAAAAATTTTGGCTTAAGAGTGTAAAAAACCCTTTTAACTTAAAAAAAGAAAAGCAATTAAGTCCCATTTTTTTTTGCACTCAATTGGATACCTGAACTTTCAAGGTGTATCAAAAAGGCTCTCAAACTTTTTAAAAAAAGTAATTAAGCCTCTGCTTTTTTTTTTGCACTCAATTGGGTACTTGAATATTCAAAATGCATTAAAAAGGTCCTCAAATTTTTTCAAAAAAATGCAATTAACCCCCTACTTTTTTTTTGCACTAACTGGATACTTGAACTGTCAAAGTGCATCAAAAAAGCCCCGTGACCGTTAAATTTAACTACCCCTAATTTTTTAGTTAAAGTCACCTCGTGTCACACCAATGACGTGACATGTTGCAAAAAAATATAAAAAATAAAATCAATAAAATATATAAAAATTATAAAATTTTATAAAAATCATAAAAAAATTATAAATTGCATAAAAAAGGCCCTTTAAATATTAATTTTAACCGTTGATTGTTAAGTTAATGACCCCTATTTTTTTCAATTAAAGTCATCACATGTCGCAACACAACGTGACATATGGCGAAATTTGAAAAAAATTTCAATAAAGATATAGAAAAATAATAAAATACTTTTTTTGATACTATAATTTTTATATATTTTTTACGAATCTTATATTTCTTTACATTTTTTATAATTTTATTACAATTTTATATTTTTTCTATTTTTATTAAAATTTAATAATTTAATAAATTTTGTTTATTTTTATTTTTATCTTTTTTTTTGTCACACATGTCACACTGTGTTTGTGACACATGGTAACTTTAACTGAAAAAACAAAGGGTGGTTAACTTTAACGGTCAAAAAGCCTTTTTGAAGCATTTTGATAGTTCAAATATCCAACTGAGTGAAAATGGGAGGGGTTTAATTGCTTTTTTAAAAAAGTTAAGGGTCTTTTTGATGCATTTTGAAAGTTCAAGTACCCAATTGAGTGCAAAAAAAAATGGGCTTAATTACTTTTTTTTGAAAAAGTTTGAGGGTCTTTTTGATGTATTTTGAAAGTTAAGTACCCAATTTAATGCAAAAAAAGAAGGGGCTTAATTACTTTTTTTGAAAAAAATTGAGGACTTTTTACACTCTTAAGCCAAATTTGTTTTGGAAACCATGCCAAACAAAACTCAAATTTTTTTCATCACTTCTTTACCCGAATGAACAACAAGTAATTAGTTTAATTCATTGCAAATATTTTTCTTTGTTTTTAGCTTAGAATGTAAGATTCAAAACTATATAATAAAAATAAATTCAAATTTTGTAGGAAAAGAAGTAAATGAGTGAAGGTTTGTTGTGGCAAAAGGTTGGACAATTTGCCAACACGAATGTCATGGCAATGCCAGGAAACAACCTAGTCAACACTTAACCGTTATCAGCCCTACTGTACATGTACCAAAAAAATCAGCCTAAAAAAGAGGAAAAAGATCATAAGATCATGGGATGGTGGGCCTACTCTAAAGGAGGATGTGTAAAACCCAACAAGAAAGAGGAAAAGGGGGGGGGGAGAGAGAGAGACAGTTAAAGAGACAATTGAAAAAATCCTTGGACGAAAGTAGAGGATAACAGTTGAGAACAAAGCAAAGTTAGAAAGGGAGAAGAAGAAGGCAATCCCTCTAGGAATCACAAGATATTGCATCGCCGGAGTTGGGGGTTAGATAGGTGAAAGTTATCTTTCCTAAGTTCTTCATTTTCTTTTTTAGTTGTTTCTTTATGATCTTAATTGATGAAAAGGATGTTGAATGTTATTTACCAACCCATGAGTTAATCTCACAGGGTTGGGATTGCTTGGTGAAACATTTATTTCCTTTAATAGCTAAAGCCTAGATTAGTTTTAATTTACTATTTCATTCAATGGTATTTATGAATCGCATGCGTATAATCTCTAGACATAGATGAATGTGCAACATGTTTATGAAATTAATCTAATACTGACAAGGTTATGTTAATTAGATCAAAATTGAATGATATGAACAAGTATTCAATCGAATACTTGTAGCAGTCTTTAGACATAAAGCAACGTTCCATATAGAAAGAAAATAAAATAGTGTTGGGTACCGTGCTAAAGGCCTATAGACATATATCGCTTTAGGCAAGGTAACTTGAATATATTTAATTTACAAAAACTTCCAAAAACTGGCGAACAAATTAAAACCCAAAAACAAAGCCAAATTCAAAAACATTGCCCAAAACTAAATGTTTGGAATTCTTAATTAACATAAATCAAACCAAATTGTTTGAAAGACCAATCTGAGCTCTTGCACGCTGTCCGGTCCTAAGACAAAAATTCACTTGAAGTGTATCAAACAAATGAGTGAGCTAGAAGCCCAGCGTGTGACTCGAGCCACAAGAAAAATTTATTTAAAAAGCACATATGTAAATGTCACCACAAAATTTTTACTTGTAATATACAAATATCATATCAGAATATTGTTGTAATATCTCGAATTAGGGCCTAATCGGAATAGTAGTTTTGTGACCGCAAATCTGAGATAGAAATAATTATTTTATAATTATTTTGACGTTTACAATATGATAGCATGATTGTATGAAAATTTCGTGACGAAATTCTATGCATAAAGTGCTTAAGTTGAAATTAGGGACTAAATCGAATAATTTGCAAAACTTATATTCTAGAAGTTTTTAGTATGAAATTGCTTTGGAATATTAATGAGGAGGTCTTAAATAGCAATTTTACCAATTTCTAAAATTTTGGACAAAAAAATGGGCTTATACATGAAAATTCTCAAAGAAAGGTATTAAGGGTATTTTAGTCATTTTGTAATTAAAATTAATTAAAAGAGAAATTAAGGCCAAAATGTGTTCATCTTCATCAAGCCTTGGCCGAATCTTACTTCTCTCCATAGCCAGGGTTTCTTCAACTTCCAAGCTTCATAGTAAGTGATTTCAAGCCCCATTTTTAATGATTTTTATGTTTTTGGAATCTGAGTAGCTCGATTTAGCTTATGCTAGCAATAAGTCAACCTAGGATTCATATTTGGAAAAATACCCATAGGTGAAATTTGTGTAATTTGGTGTTTTATGATAGAATATGAGGTTTTAAATTATGTTAGACAACTTCTGCTACTCGGTTTTAAGTGAAAACGCGTAAAAGGGCTTAATCGGTAAAAATACCTAATATTCATAAGTACATGTTAGAGTGTGAATTTGATGTTGCCATAGAAGGGAAAAATGATCAGCATGTCATAAAACATAAGAAAATAGGATGAGGTTTAATTTACGAGCCTTGGGGCAAAAGTACAAATATGTGAAAGTTTAGGGGTAAAATGGTAATTTTGCCAAAGTTCGTACTAGGGGCTGTTTTGATGAATGTATGTATTAAATAAATTAATTTGGTATTATAGATCAAGAGAAAAAAGATTCAAGTCGTGATCGAGGGAAAAACAAAGTTTACGAGGAATAGGCTCGATTGCTAAAATTTTGTATCGAGGTAAGTTCATGTGTAAATAAGTAACATAATTTTTATTTTAAATGATTTAATGATATTTATATGATATGATACTTATTATCATGAAATATTATGTTTTGTGAATTATTATTTGGTAATATGCAAATTATGTGAACAACTTGATAAGTGTAATATGCTAGCAAGTATCGGTTTCTATATTTCGAAGAAGACAATAAAAATGTGTAATTGAGAAGAAACCCGTTTGAACCTTGGGAATAGATTAGGGTACAAGTGACATGTCACTAGGATATTTGAGTTCCGAACTCGTTGAGTTGAGCCCGAGTTCGTGAGATGTAACTAGGCATCCGAGCTCGTTGAGTTGAGTCCGAGTTCACTTATGGATGCGAACGCGCGAGCTCGTTGAGTTGAGTCCGAGTTCGTTTATGGGCGGGTTACATGGTAGCTTGGCTACATAGATTCAAAAGCTATTGAGCTTGTTTAGCTATGAGTATAGCACTTACATGCACACTATCCGCGTATCCGAAATTATATTCCGATGTGTTCAACGGGAGAATCCTAAGAGAATATGGAGAATGCTTAAAATGAAAGTGATTCGATGATGAATGTGTTGAAGAAGTGAAAATGGACAGGTATGAGTTTAATTCTTGGTTGAGAACTTGGTGAGACAAAATTGTGGTAAGATAGTAAGTATTCTTACGTTATGTGTGTCTTAATGATGTTTATGTTGGATTGCATGATCATGTTACTTATTATTTGCATGTGAACTTACTAAGCATTTATGCTTACTCCCTCCTTTTCATTCATTGTAGTTTTGACAAGCCGGCTTGAGTATCGGGATAGGTCGAAGGCTCGTTTACACTATCCGAAGACCTAAATTGGTAAATTGGCTTGTATATTTTGAATGTGGCATGTATAACACTATACTGACTTTGTGTAAATGATCTTATGATATGGTTATGGTTTAGTAAGAAAAGAGTTTGTAAATGATTAGCTATTGGAATGGCTAGTCAAGTTTATATATGATAACATGTATGCTTAATGTATGCTTAATGTCTTAACTAAACCATGAAAATCCTTGGAAAGGTAAAATTGGCCACAAATCAGAATCAGACAGCAGCAGTGACGTGAATTTTAAAAATCACTAAAAATAGTAATAAATGGAATTAAATGATGAATAAGTTATGGAATCAAAGCTTGATGAGTCTATTTTCATATGGAAGAAACTAAACAGGTAAATGAGTTATATTTTATAAGATATTTAAATTTTTGTGAAATAGGGTCAGAGCGATTTCTGAATCCCCTGTTTTGACTTTGGAAATTCACCAAAAATTGTAAAAAAATAATTAGAAGTCATGCTTTATATTTACAGATTCCTTATTGAGTTTAGTTTTAAGAGAAACAAATGGCATAGTCGTTTGAGTTCTGTACAAAGAGAAAAGTGGTTCGTAATACACAGGTGTCAGAGTAGTTGAACCCTGAAACATGGGAGACTTTAAATAATAAACTGTACTAATTAGCATGACTAAAAATTCTAGAAAAAAATTAGTAGATATATATATGAGTCTAGTTTCAGGAAAAATGTATGGATCTTAATTTCAAGTTTCGAAACTCGAGCTATGAATTTTTAAGTGACTGTGACACAGTTAGCTAGCTTGTCTAGAAATTTTAAAAATAAATTGTTTAAGCTGTTTAAGTAATGAATTAAGGTCGTTAACACCTCGTGCTCAATTCTAGCGACGTTCTCGGGTACGGGGACGTTACAATTGTATTACCAGGAACATATATAAAATCATTATGTCATATTTCCGGGACATATTTCGGATTGGAATATCATAATTCCATAAACATATATCAGAAACATACATATCATATCAGACCAGAACAAATGCAGATACAAATCCTACACCCATTCGCTACACACCAACTCCAACTAGCTAATTATACCAAATAAGACTACAAGAGTCCATCCGTCTAATCACACCAATATGTGGCGGTGTGCCACTCACTAATATGCAAATGAGTTGCCATATAGAAATTTGCAGTCTAGCCGCCATATACTTGCAATAGCAACTGCCATACAACACTTCCTCCATCATATCATAACACACCCCAATGCATATGCAAAGTCACGTTAACATACATACACATCACATAGATTGTATGGTATGCACACATAAACAGATATTATACGGAGCGTAACTTACACATAACTTATACAGATCATAACAAATCATATTACATAGTCGAATCGAATAACTTATCGGAACAGATAACATAATAAGTATAACACACTTGGTTTACAAAATAATCATGCTTAACATACATACCTACTTATAGCAAATCATAACGCATTATTATACTTATCAGAACTTATTTAACATATCTCCTACACTTACCCATGTTTATTTATTGAAACTTATGCTTTTCTGGGCCTACATAATGCCCACAAACCCAAATTGCAAGTCATTTAATCAGCCCCTAATCGAGCTTCTAAATTGACCTAAAAGGCCTACACGACCCAAAAAGCTAGCCCATGTGGTTGGTCTGCATGATTTCATACAACCGTGTGCCCTACACGACCTGTATGATTTCACACGGCCGTGTGCCCCACACGATCTGGCACATGACCTACCACACAATTGTGTGGCGCTGGGCATTTCAAAAAACAGCCTAGTTTTGCAATTTAATCGAGTTTCAATCGAGTTTTTAGGTTGATTTCACACACCTAATGTTATTTCCGAACAACCACGCAATAGAGCACTCCCAAAATCCTACATTTGACATCAAAGTATACCAATTAACAACTCAAAGATAAAAATCCAACACTTAAATTGATAACTTTCCCTTACAAGAAATCAACCCACAAAGTGGATATTCGAATACTTACCCTGGAAAGCCGTCGATCCAAGCGCTTAATTCGCTGGAAGTTCATTTACGTCCCATGCTCCTCTCTTATCAGAATGCAAAAATTCGTCAACACTAAGTCCTTAACGCATTAAACTCAATACCAACACAACTAAAAACCTTACCGTCGAGAAAACGAAAAAGAAAACATTAACACTTACACTGGACTTACTTAAAAACACCACAACCCACTCGTATGGATGAAGGATACAAAACCGGTAGCAAGTTGGACTAACAAAAACCAATGAGATCAAGAAGAAAAAGAAAAGAAACAAAAGGGAAATGAGAAGAAAAATAGAACGTGACAAAAAGGAAAGAGTAATGGACAGTTGTTTTGGGAAGAAACTTGGGGAAATAGATTTGTTTTTAACTTAAAAACTACCCATTACCCCCACTAAATCTAATTAGTTACCCTATCAGGCTTTTCCCAAAACTTTTAAAACAAAAAGATAATTCTCATTTGTACGCATAGGGATTTGAACATAGGATCAAAGGGTAAGTTGACATTTTACCACTGAATCAACAGGTTCATTCTAATATAATTTGCACGGAAATAAGATTTAAGCCAAAAGACTAGGGATACGAATTGAGCTAAAAAAATTCAAGGTAAATTATTCGAACCCAAAATCTCACACACACCACCCCAATCCTCAACCACTAAACTAAATTCAATTATTTTTCATAATTTTCACAATCAAAACTAAAGAACCCGGACGTGACCACTTTTGGTTTCACTAACACAATTTCTTCTAAACCAGTTTTTGGGACGTGACAACTCTCCTCTCCTTAAAAGAATTTCATCCTTGAAATTCTTGCTGTCACATATTCTACTTAACCACAAAATCTAAAATTCCTCATTCAGAACTGGCCATCACGCTATCGCTACGCAACTCTGATTTCGATGCAATCCAAACAATATTTCTAACGGAGTTACCATTCACTAACACACTTTATCTCATGAAGTGATCTTCAGAAACATCACTAGTAACAAATTTTAGTGATAATCAAACACTTAAGTACAGCCAAATACTTAATCAAATCAAGGTACAATTGACATGGATCGCAATTGTACCTTTGTTGTTGCCAGACGCATCTCAATCCTCTCGATGCCTAGTTACACAAAGTAGTTTTCAACTACCTCTCTGAGCCAAAGCTTGCATCCGACTAAGAGAATGTCATGAACAGTACTTGCCACGATGCTCATCAGCTCCAAATCTAAAACATGCTCCCATTTTTCTCCAACACACATTCGGATGACGCCTATCACAGAAAGCATGAATCGAAACCTAACATACGCTAACAACTGCCTCAACCCGCTGATGCCTAACCATTCTAGCCCGTTTCCTAAATCACAGATTCAAGTCAATAGGACCAAAACTCCTCTTATTCCGTACTTTATTCCTTCCTTGCTTGTGTTTCTTGCTAAGTCCATATTCCTTAAGCCCATCCTCAAGTTTCTCATTTGCTTATTCCTTTTGCATTGTCAATCTAGGGCTTGATTTCTCCAATTCCCAATTTCCTTTTTTTACTTTCTCTCTACCCTCTGAACCCATGATAGCGCCCAATTGCTAACAATTCTAATTTATCAACATTTATCATCAAAAGAGTTCAATTCAAATTTTAAGAACTCATTCCAATTTAGAGTTCAATTTAACATAGAAATGTAGAAGTCCTTGACAAGGAAAAAAAAATTCTACAAAACACAAACTCTAGTAAACGTTAGTAAATGTTACCTATAAGTCTTCATAATTTTACATACCACTTAATAGATAACACTTTTATTAGTTGAGGTCAATTACGTAGGTAAACATATTCCAACCATGGAAGTTCCTAATGTAGTGTCTAGAACCACATATTTTAATATTTGGCAATTTATCATCAAAAGTGTTCTCAATTTTGGTTTGATAGCTATACACATATCTTAATATTATAAGAAAATACATTTGTACATATAAAATAAAGGCAAAATCAGCAAGGCAAACATACAGCACCCTAAACACACTCCCACAACATCCTAGAGAAAATATATACGAGCAAACCCACACAAGCAAGGAAAATAAGCTATAAAAAGATTGGTTTTTTTTACCTGTATAATACAAATTTAAAAATTAAATACTAAAATGGTATGTCAATACCATTTTTTAACAAAATGGGGTGTTTGAAACAGTTCCAAAAGGTGGAGGGGGAGAGATGGGCGGCACCCATGTTTTTTCTAGCACAATAATTGAAACATCATTCTTTGAAAAATATATATTTTTTAATGGTGGAGGGAGAGAGATAGAAGACACCAGTATAAAAAAAATTATGTTTTGGGTGGAGGGAGAGAGATGGAAGACACTAGTATTTTTTTGGTGCAAAAATACAGTCTAAATGGTTTAAGCATTTAGAAAAATTGTAATATTTTTTTTTTGCAAAACACCCCCTAAAACATATCAAAACTTCTAAAATTAAAAAAAAAAAGCACATAAAAATTCAAAAAATGAAAACTTTAAATCAAAAATAAAATTTATAAAAATTAAAATTTTGAAAAAGTTTATAACAAAAATTGAAAAAAATCCAAAAGAAATATAAATTCTAGGAAAATTAGAATAATTAAACATTAAAAAAATAAGTTTTTTTTATACTGGTGTCACCTATCTTTCCCCCTCCATCCTTAAAAAATAATTTTTTTTTAAAACACATCATGTTGTGATGATGTTTCAATTATTATGTCAAAAATAAAATGGGTGCCACCCGTCTCTCTCCTTTCACCTCTTGGAACAGTTTCAAAGACCCTATTTTAATAAATTATAATATTGACATACCATTTCAATATTTAATTTTTTAATTTGCATAATACAAGTAAAAATCCCAAAATGTTACATAAGTTGCCACCAACATGGCCTCTCATTTCATTTCAGAGAGCATAAGCACCAACACCATCAATGCAGATACACATGCCATTAAAACCTCAACCATAACCTAAATCAGAACAACCACCAAAAACTCATTAAAAAATGGATACAATGAGCAGCCGCTCAGACATGGATCAAATAGCGACATAAAAATGGGACAGACCAGCAACAAAGGAACCTCGGTAAACACTATTGATATGAATATTGACATTTATGACACTTGGAAGTAAACTTGCATCCTCTAATTTCCAAGCAACACATACTTGTGTCTCTATAGCACAAACCATGGTAAACATTTTTATTTTCCTTATCACCATAACAATGAAAGAAGAATCTAATGGAAGGCTTAAGGTTTGGATAAATGATATAACAGATTATAGAGGTGGTGAACTGAGAACAAATAGTATATTCTTTTAAAATAAAAGTTAAAGAACAATAAAATATAAATTTTAACCAGAAGACACTTTTCATGTTAATAGCTAATCGAGAATCTTCTAAATGATATTACTATGTGTAACAGCCCGATTTAGGGACTAGTCAGAATTGTGGTCTCGGGACCACAAATCAGAGACCAAGAAATAATTTTAAATATTATTTTGAGGTCATAGCATATTTATATGAGTGTATAAAAATTTTGGTGCATTAATTTTAACGTTTGTGAGCCCAATTGCGAAAAAGGACTAAATTGCATAAAGCTTAAAAGTTTGGATTGATAGCTAAGGGTGTTAAATTGTCATGAGACTTAAATTGAGGGTCTTTTAAGGGTAATTAGACCCTTTTTAAAGTGCTTGGCTGGCCATAGAGTCCTAGAGGAGACAAAATTTTAAAGTTTGGTATGTTAGGTGGCTTATTTTGACTAAAAAGAAATAAAATAGAAAAAGTTGTCAATTTCTTTTCTTCTCATCTCTTTCCACCGAAAATATCAGCCATGAAAGGGGTTTGAAAGCTCAAAATTTTTAGCTACTTAGTTGACTCACAAGTAAGTGATTTTAATGTTCTTTGTTAATGATTTTTTTACATTTTTGAGACCCTTGAAACATAAGCTTTCAAAATAGGGGACTATTTTGCAAAATGGTGGAAAGTATAGGGTTTTTCAATGAGATAATTTAGGGTGTTTTCTGAAATTTTATGGAAGAATAAGAGTCTTGGGTATGTTATAAACAACTTTTGTGAAAGGTATTAACATGAAAATACCTAAAAGGACCATTTTGCATAAGTTGTAAAATGGATGATAAATGTATGAAATAAAAAAGAATTTGGGCTGCTTCTAGTTATAAAATGCATTCGGCTAAGGCTAAATTACAAGAAAATGTAATGAAAATCGATTTTCAGACCTAGGGGTAAATGATCATTTTGCGAGAGTCTAGAGGTAAAATGGTCATTTTGCCCAATTATGAATTCTCAAGTGTTTAGATTGTTATGTTAATGGAATGAATGAATTTTGTTAATATAGATCAAGAGAAACGTGATTCGGGTGTTGATCGGGGTAAGAACAAAGTTTACGAAGATTGAACTCATTTTCATCATTTTATATCGAGGTAAGTGCATATGTAAATAATGTGTTATTAAAGCTTATTTTGAAATATATTGAGTGATATACATGTGTAATTGCTTTCTGGTATTCATGTGACCAAATTGCCATTGTTGCCATGATAGTGTAAATGATGTGTTATGAGAATAAAGTACATTGTGAGCAAGTGAAATGCTACCCGATTAGATAAGAAACCCCGTTGAACCCTAGATTTAGTATCGGATACAAAAAGGGGGACACCATGAGAATTAAATGGTCTGAACTCATGAGATATGTCTGAGTTCATGAGATGAATGAAATATGTAACGTGGGTCAAGGTACTGACTTTGTGTATAGACCCATGAGTAGCTCAATGAGCATATGTTACATGATAACACTATGGGGTCCGGGTATTGGCTTAATAAAAAGGCCCATGAGTAGCTCAAAATGAGAGCATTTCATAGTGTGTGGTAGCTTTGGGCTATTAAACTTATAAGGCACTTGGGTGTAAATTGCCCGTGTATCCGTAAGTATCCCGAGCGTTCAACAGGAAACCCAAAGGCTTAGCTAATGAGATCCCGATATGGTATGTATACTGAACTCAGGATTTAAGCTGAGCATGTGATGGAATGTGACAAGTATATGTGAACGAAGTGAAGAGTAAGATAGAGAATTTTAAGTGAATTACATATTTTATTTTAAGTATGATATGTTATCATTTGGTATATGATTTAATCACACTTTATTTGCATATATGTACTTACTAAGCTCCAAAGCTTACCCTCTTTCTTTTCCTTTCTTATAGTGCCATCAAAGTAGATCGTGGATCATCAGTCACGTCGGGAAAGCCAGTCACACTGATATTTGAAGTCCTTTGGTATAGTTGAAATCTTTTATTTTGATTATGGAATGTATAGAACTTAGGCTTTTGAGTCTTGTGTTATTGTTGATTGGCCAAGTATGTTGGCTTAATCTAATATTTGATTGTTTTGTTTAAGGCCATGCAAAATGGCTAACATTGAAAGTTCTTATATGAATGCAAGATAGTGTTTTATGAATGTGTTCAATTGAGATATGGTCTATTGAGGCCGAGTTGGTTGTTTGATATAGTCTTGTATGGGTTTTGGATGGTATTATGTAGGTTGTATGAGTAAGGGTGGCGAAGAGGCTTCGTAAATAGCCTCATTTGGTCTACATGAGTAGACACACGGGCATGTGTTTAGACCGTCTGTGACACATGGCCTGCCCCAAGGGCGTGTGGTCCGGCTATGTGTCCCCTGCACATAAAATTTTCAAGTCAAAATACATGGTAGTAAACACACGGGCAGAGACATGGCCATGTGTCTCAGTCGTGTGGTTGGCACGGCCTAGCACACTGGTGTGTGCCTTGGCCATGTGACATTTTGGGTATGCTGACGTCAGAAATAGAATACCCAGGTTTTTACACACGGGTTACGCCATGGGTATGTCATGGCCGTGTGCAGGACACGAGCTATGGAAACAGGTGTGTGTCGTGGCCGTGTACCCTTAGTTGGTGATGAGGTCACAAACAGAGTGCTCCACGGTCCATAAGCACGGGAGTGTCGAGGCCTTATGAGGAACACGGATCAAGGACACGAGCATGTGTCTAGGTCGTGTGAAGTTTGTACTTGATTTATGAAAAATTGTGGAAATAAATTAGCTACACGGGCAAGGGACCTGGGCGTGTCCCAAGCCACACGGGCGTGTGCCTTGTTTTGAAGGAAAATTTTATGTAGATGATTAAGGCCTAGATTGGTCCCAAATAGCTTCTAATAGTTGATTTGGGGCTTGTAGGCCCATAATAAGAAGATAATGTACAAATTGAGAAGTTTCAAATTGGGAGCCAAGTCATGGAGACTCGAAAATGTTCATAAGCACGAGTTCAAGTTGGTAATGCCTCGTATTTTGCCCCAGCGTTGGTTATGAGTATGGGGTGTTACACTGTGTACTATTCATGCCATCAAAACGAATGCAATGCATATATTTCCCTTTTTCTAAATATTTTAGTGCTTTTACATGGACCAACATGAAGTTCTTCATCAAGAAGCATACATATGAACAAACTTGAAGCACCCCCTATAGATTCAATTGTTCAAAACCTGGATCTGGATCAACAGAGACTTATCTATCATTCCTATCAATTTACAAACCTAGGATAGGAGAAACAGATCATCAAGCACTGGCTGCCACTCACTAGGGTAAGGCCAACAAAGTAAATTAGCATACTTGGAGACAATGAAACTATCTATTCCAACTCATAATTCCTTATATGTCTTCAATCTCAAGCATTTTCAGTGTTTAGTGAAAGTTTTCAAGAGAGCTACTAATAAAACTGTTCTATATTTATTAACTAAAGAACTGAACTTAAATAGAAAAAAGAGTCCTAATCCTAATTGTGAAAATAATTCTCTTATTCAAATAAACTACTAAAACATAAAATAAAATAATCCTCGAATAAGAATAAAACTTATCTACCTAAATAAGATTTATCTACCTAAATAAATTTAAAATATATACATATTTCAACACCCTCCCTCAAGTTGGTGCATATATATCAATCATACCCAACTTGTTTACAAGAAATCAAAGCTTGTCTTGGAGAGCCCTTTGGTGAGTATGTCAGCAATCTGTTGTTTTGAAGGAACAAACAGCATGCACACTTGGCCTTCTTCAATCTTCTCCTTGGTAAATTGTCTATCAATCTCAACATGTTTAGTTCTGTCTGTAACACCCCAAACCCGGCCTAGACGTTATGGCTGGATCTGGCGATGTCACATGAGAATGTTTTTGGAAAACCCTTTTCGCTACGTGAAAACTGTTCTAGTTATTATCTTTAATTTAGACTAGAGTCATATTTTAAATCGCGAAAGCTTTCAAAACCAATTTAATTTATGAAAAACCTTAGTTATTTTAAGAAAACCATTTTCTAGCATTGCAGTTCTAAAATCCGATTTCACAATTCAAATCCCAAATCAAAACCGAAAGTCCAAGTCCAATATTACATCCAAAAGTCCCAAAATAATTAAGAAGGAACGAAATAAAATGTTTAAACTATAAAACCCATAAGTGGAAAGCTGGGGTCACTATCAAGTCCTCCGCTGCACCAATCCAACTACTGCTAGGGATTACCTGGACTGATAAAATAGAAAAGGATGAGTTGTGCAACTCAGTGTGTACATCCCCACAGTTCAACATGCATATAGACAGATATCAGAAAATAGTCATACTTCGGGCCTGAGCCCTTTACAGAATCGGAGTGAGCTTTAGCCCACTCAGAAACAGAATCAGATGCATATATAAAGTTGGGCCTTAGCCCATGAAGTCAGATATAGTATGCAGCAGATCAGATATACAGAAAAATATGCCCACCAACCCATCACACCAACTCCGTCCAACCTATCACACCATGTGGGAATAAAATCAACCCACCCATCCCTGTACACCAAATATGGGGATAATATCGACCCATCCAACCCTAAACACCATAAGGTATCACGATGCAGCACACGTCATAAATATGCAGCTTAGCTGCCAGACAACAAGCTTATAAAGCCTTTCAGATACTTCCTTCACTTCATCAAACCCACCCCAATACAACGCAGCATACAAACATGGCATGCTAATAAACAGATTAACAGACATATACCCATATACAGAACAGAACAGATATACATGCTAACTAGCACATGCATTAATCATACATCACATAATCAGATCTTACAGAAATTAGAGGTATAAGTAATGCTTACCGACCCTATAACCGGTCATAGTCAACTTGGGTAACCCGTGCAACCTTATAGAACATTTTAGAAAAATGGGCTTACACGCCCATGTGACATGCTCTTGTGGGATCACACGCCCGTGTGGCCACACTGCCCATTTTAGCCTCCACACGGCCTGGTCCAAATTCCCACATGCTAGTGTGGTTTACTCATGTGGCCCACATGGCCCAATTAGTCGAGCCTCTGTCTTGCACACTACCTCGCCGATCATCACACGGCTGTGTCGTGTGCTCGTGTCGCATGCGCACAGCCTGATTCGTCGGCCACAGGGTCGTGTATCGCCTCAGGGCCTACCACACGGGCAGTTCACACCTCGTGTGGCATCGACAGTTTGCTTTTCAGCTTTTTCTGAGTCTCGTTTTCTGTGTAATCAGAGTACACACTTGGTATTGATTCGAAGCTAACGCAACCACGAACAATCCAGAACCTAATATCGAACAACATGTGTAACGCCCCTAACCTGAATCCGTCACCGGAATAGAGTTACGAAGCATTACCGGAGTTACTGATTTATTTATCAGATGTTTCATTTCATCTAACGTTCAAATTTGGAACCAATTAAAATCAAACATATTGTCCCTTAACGTACTTATTTTTCTCGATATATTTTACTTGAATTTATTACTCATCTCAATTTAATTAATTTCCTTGTATCAACGTATCAAAAATAATCACCTATTTACATGTCATGATAAATATCATTCTCTTGCCATTTCTTCATAAACATAAATCAGGTAATTTATTATATCGATATTTCAGGCATTTAAAAATACAATTTAGGTTACACTAACTTACCTCGTTGCTTGCACATGTTAATAATTTCATTAATCCGATATCTTTTCTTTCCACGTTCAAGTCTCGTATTCGAGCCATCCGAATCTTTATAAAGAAATTTGATCGTCGTTTTCATTTATTTCATGTTTTAATACATTCAACTAATGCTCTAAACAAAATTACCATTTTATCCCTAAACTTTTAATTAATGACGGTTTCATCCTTAGGTTAAAATAAAATAAAATAAAATTCTTACAATTTAATCCTTATTTCCAGTCGTTATTCTCAAACAAATTGATAACAACCCATGAATTCTATAAAATATCAGAATTTTCCATAATTTCAACACTTTTCAATTTAATCCTTAAAACATGTTTTTCCCTGATCTTCAGCTAAATTAATAATTTCATTCAATTTTGTAATTTTAAATAATAAAATAATCCATTTCATGCAAATTGGTCATTTCTAACATTTTTTACAAAATTGCCCATAAAATTTTACTTTTATTCAATTTAGTCCATGAGCCTAAACATGCAAATTAGCCATGCTAGCTGAATATTCATATATATTTTCCTCCTCCTCCTCTCCATTCCACATTCTTAATTTATATAAAACGCTACAAGTAACATTATCAATAATTTCACTATTTACTTATATGTATATTTAAAGCTGTCCATTTGAGTCATTGTCATTAAATTATTTATATCTTGAGCTAAAAACCTCCAAATTAAGATCTGATAATTTTTCCTGAAACTAGACTCATATATCTTATTACCACAAAATTTTCAAAATTTTTTGTTTTCCCAGTAAGTACAGTTTATTCTTTAAAATTACCCTTGTTCTGCTATTTAACAGTTCCGACCCTTCTTCACTAAGAATTAATTATCTCATCGTACGAGATTCGGATGATGTTTCTGCTTATTTCTATTGAAAATAGACTCATCAAGGATTTTAAAAATATAAATTTAATCTCTTAATTATTTTTCTCAAATTTTTTATGATTTTCCAAAGTCAGAACAGGGGAACCCGAAATCATTCTGACATTGTCTCACAAAACTTATTATATCTCATGATTTACAATTCCATTGCTTACACCGCTTCTTCTATAAGATACTAGACTCAATAAGATTTAATTTAATATTTTATTCATCCTCTAATTTGATGGCTAAAATTTTTGGTGATTTTTCAAAGTTAGACTATTGCTGCTGTCCAAAACTGTTTTAGTGCAAAATGTTGATTTTCATTTTGCCCCAAATTTCACAGTTCATACAATTCAGTCCTTGCTCAATTAACCCCTCAATTAAGCTAATTTTCTCAATTAATACTTTTGCAAGACATTATAAGTTATTTCATAACTGTCAGAATTTTTACATAAAACTCTAACTTCAAACTCTTTTACAATTTAGGTCCTAAACACTCACTTTCTATTCAATTCTTTCAATAAAATCAGCATATAAACAATTTAAAGCTCTATTTCCATGCCAAATCATCATATACTTGCAGAACATATTCATAGAATCTTTCAATTTCTTTCATAGAATCAAAAACTAATGAATTCAACAAGTGGACATAGTTGTAAAAGTTACAAAAACACAAAAATTTCAAGAAACACTGCAGCAAAATTAACTTTTAGCGGCGTTTTTACAAGCGCCGCAAAAAACGCCGCTATAGACGGCGCCACTAAAGTTTGTGGAGTTTATTTAAAAAAACGCCGCTAAAGGTTTCCCCACAAACGCCGCTAGAGGTCTTGACCTTTAGCGGCGCTTTCCCCACAAACGCCGCTAAAGGTCTTTACCTTTAGCGGCGCTTTTCCCACAAACGCCGCTAAAGGTAATGAAATTTAAAAAAAAAACGCCTTCAAGATGCTGACATGCTTCACATGATGCCCACATTAAGGATGTAAGTAAAACATAAGGCATAGGCAGAGAGAGAGTTACAGAATAATAAAATCACTATATGTTAACTGATTTTAGTCATAAAAGAGACTAATAGAACAAAAGAGTCTTGTTATCACAAGCAAAGATCAACAAAAATCCTGAAGAGAAAAGTTCATAAAAGATATAACTATGATTGCCTTAAAGCAGCTCCCTAGCTTTGCTACAGACTACTCTTTTTCATTTCAGCACATATAAAGATATATAGAAATCACCAACCAATACCAACATTACATAGAGACTACAATGAAATTCAGACAGGGATAAATCTTGAGCAGAAGAATTAAAAAGCTCCAATAAAATTTGCATACCAAAAGAGACAGTGATACATTGAATGGCTCTACTATATGTTCAGACTTATCACCAACACTGTGTGAATTGAACCAGGATTCAGAACCCCCAGTATTGCTTAAGCTCAAATCCTTGGCAGCATCCTTGCAGATGCTACAATAAATTTCCAAACCTTCAACCTCCACAACTTTGCTCACCTGACCCATTCTTAGCCTGCATTATAAGGTAAGAAAAAATTTATTTGAAATTAGAGCTAATTACATATCAAATTAAGAATCAACATTTGGACTTAATTTTTGCAAAACTTATGAAAAAGCGAAAGAAAACAAAATGCAAATTAAATTTGTCATTGGTTAGTGGTACTTCACAAAATTAATGCAGAATAAGGTAAATTTCACATGTAAGCCAAGCCACAACTATTATTGCCATTAAGTTAAGGAAATTCAAATAACTGACTCCTTCGTGTCCCTATGACAAAGTGGAAGAGAGTATGTGTCTGTGAAAATTACAATGAAAATCAAGAACATTACAGTAGACATAAGAAATTACCCAACCGAATTTTGCTTTAACATTGTCAAGCTAGAGAATCTTAAACCAAATAAAACCTGCTCCTGCAAAAACATTTAAGTAAATAAATGTTTTAAAATTTTAAATCAAATAAGTTGCATAATAACATAACAAAGAGAAATGTTAATATAAAACCTAAAAACAATTTAATTCCAATTTTTAAGGAAATTACATATGGTTCTAAAATTCAAAACAAGTACTCCTAAAAGCATCCAGACGTTAAATCAAATAAGTTGCATAATAACATCACAAAGAGAAATGTTATTATAAAACCTAAAAACAATTTAATGCCAATTTTTAAAGAGATTACATATGATTCTAAAATTCAAAACAGGGACTCCACAAAGCATCCATACATTATTAAGCCTCTGCTCAGCTTATGCATATAAACATAAACAACCCAAGCTTTAAGCTTAATTTATCAAAGATCTCTAAATTCCACCTCCCTCACTTCATTAGTAATTACCCTTCATAAACAACAATTTCCTTTATTCTGAACGTTCTTATCTGTTCCAAACCAATTTATCCTCAATTTTTGAGTTGATGAAATCTTCTCAAGAAAATTTAGAAATGGAATTTAGCTTTGAAGATTTTTAGACTGGACAATTTAAAGAGATTAGTTTGCTATGATATGAGGTTTACCCATCAAAGTTCCTACCAGTCATTTTAGAAGTAACTTTAGAGACTTTCTCTCTGCATTGAGCGCACCCCCTGTTTGCACTCATCACTATAACCTGAAACTGGAGTTTAAGCAATGTGATTTCTAAATTAGTGAATTAAACTCTAAAACAGCAATACTTGCATGTGTGCAATTCACACTGCTGCTGAGATTGCAGAAGCTTGAAGTTACCCTTTTTTTTTCATGTTCATGATGAAACTGTTAGAGGGTCTTTGATAAAAAAAAATTCAATATAGAAACATCATATAACCGTGAAGGAAGAACCAAAAGAAGTTAAAGAAATTTGCAGATACTACCACTCAAGAAAACCAAAAAGTTATATAACACCAAAGGTGTTCCTAAAAGTAGAGAAACAAGCCAATGATGCAGAACCAAGGAGCTAAACCTTGGACAATGATGATCAATGGAAACAAACTTTGATGAAAAGAAAAGAACCCAGAAAACATACCGAAGGGAGAGCCAGATCCTCGAAATGCAAGAGAGTTTTTGTATTCGATGCCATATGCAATAATTAAATCAAGTCTCTGTTCTGCTTCTTCAAACATATGACGAACTCTCTCTCTTTCTCTCAACCTGGTTTTTTGCAAAATTTATGAAACCTATTAAGCTTCAAACAATCAACTCTTCACAAGAAGAAACCGTTGTATCTAACATTATAAAAAGAAAAAAAAAAGTGAAGTTGCTATTAAGAAAATGAGGGATTATATTAGAAAAAAATGGAATTAGGGATTATATTTATATTAAACCATTTAAAACGAACCTCCTCTTGTAGAGCCTTAAGCTTTTCATCAGCAAGTAATGAATCATCCTGCAATTAACATAATATAGAAATTAAAATTCATAGCCGAATAAACCCTAATTTAGTACACTGTACTCTTCAATCTACGCTTCTTTAGGGAGAGACATTCAATAACTGAAAATAATTGAAAACATAATAATAAAAAAGCAAAGCTTCTTTAGGGAAATTTTGGGGCAAATTTTGAGAGTAAAAGGAGATGAGAAAGAAGATGAGAAGCGGGTAACCAAAATTCTTTTTTTCGTTGTGAGCGGGATTTTGAAAACGGGATAAAAAATAATAGTGTTTTATGGCGTTTTTAATAAAAACGCCACTATAGTCCAATTTTTTTGTGGCGTTTTACTCAAAAACGCCATTACTGCTCAATTTTGATTTTTTTTCATTTTTAACATATCTTTTTCTATTTTTTCTTATAAATTTTTTGTGCTGACATTATCATTTTTTAGAATTTTTTTAATTTTTGAATATTGAATTTTTTAACTGAAATATGAACTAAAATATTAAATATTAAATTTTTAAGTTTTTTATTTTTTATTTTTTATTTTTTAATTTTAAAATTTTAAAAATTTTTTGAAGATTTTTTTAATTTTTAAATTATCATATAAAATACAAAAGGAAACTTTAACAGAAATAAAATGAAATCGATGAATTAAAAAATACAAAATGACACAGTAATACAAGTATTATTCTTTTAAGTATGGTCCGCTTTAGTTGTTTAGATTTTTATATAAATGGCATTTAATTATATGTATACACCTAAATTTTAATAGAGATAGATCTTAGAGTTATATATGAATTTCGGTTTAATGTGTAATTGTAGACGTGAAATTCTAATTGTGGTTTAAATAATAACTCATACACTTTAAACCCTAAACCCTAAACCCTAAACCCTAAACTATAATGATAATTAATTCAATATTTTAAAATTAATACTATCTCTTTTATAATTATATAAGAAAATATTTATCATATAATTAAAAAACACTAACTAATCTAAACCCTAAACTTCTAATCCCTAAACCTTAAGCCTTAAAACATAAGCCCTGAACCATGAACCCCTCACCCTTAACCCCTAACCCCTAACCCCTAACACCTAAATCTTAAACCCCAACCCTTAAACCACCTTTAAACCATAATCAAATACATTTAAAACAAATACATTTAATATGGGCCTAAAAATTTGTCCAAGCCCAGCCCGAAATGAAATTGTTAAGCCTGAGCATCGCCCGGCCCGGCCCATATTAATTTTTTTAACTTATTTAATTAAATAAAAAATTTTAAAATATAATAAATCATCAAATACATTTAAAACAAATATTAAAACAAGAAACAAATAAAAAATGATATTAAAACAATAGACAAATTGAAAATATAATAAAAAGTGATTATATTAAAATTAAAAATAAAATATCAATATGATTAAAAATAAAAAAAATATACATTTAGTATATAATTCAGGCCGGGCCCGGGCCAAAAAAGTTTTACCCGAGCCCGGCCCATTTTCTAAACGGGCCTCATTTTTTGCCCAAACCCATATTTTGGGCCTATATTTTTACCCAAAAATATATATTTAGTATATAATCCCTTTTAGGGATTATATGACTTTTAGCAGCGTTTAATCAAAAGCGCCGCTACTGCTCTGGTTTTTAGCGGCGTTTTACCAAAAGCGCCGCTAATGCTCTGGTTTTTAGCGGCATTTTTGGTAAAACGCCGCTAATGCTCTGTTTTTAGCGGCGTTTTTGGTAAAACGCCGCTATTGCTCCGTTTTTTATAATTTTTGTGGCGTTTTTTTGATAAAACGCCGCTAAAAACGCCGCTAAAGCCCTATTTTCCTGTAGTGAAATAAGCAAGAATTGAACTTCCTTGCAATAAAAATATGAAAAACCAGTTTAAGGGAATTCTTCCATGGTGTTTTTGCTGATGAGAATGCAGAAAAAATAAAGAGAAATCTAGATAATTCCACTTTAGTCCTAGCTTTATTAAGTAAATTTTTCAATTTTCCAATTTTACCCTTAATTCTCTTATTTTCTTGCTGATTTCATGCCCTTGCCGTCCAGCCTAAATAGTCTGTGGGTCTATTTTCCTTTTAAACCCTCTTTCTTTTATCATTTAAGCTATTTAATCATTTCCCACAATTTTACATTTGATAAAATGTAGTCCTTTTTGTTCAATTAGCTATTAGTACTTTAAAGTTTCTTGACGAAACTTTAATACTAACTTATTAACACTCCATAAATATTTATAAAAATATTTATGACTCGATTTAAAATTCTCGAGGTCTCGATACCTCGTTTTCGATTCTAATTATTTTAATATATATATATTTTTAGTACACTATTCACTATTTCAAAATTTTTCCTAACTTCACATTTAAATTATACTCACTAAATTAATAATATTTCCTACTCATTTGTTGGATTTAGTGATCTCGAATCACTGTTCCGACACCACTGAATATTAGGCTGTTACAACATGTCCCTTAGTTAGTTACTTAAACCAAGTTTCTAAGAACGGGAAAATCCCGAAAGTTAATAATGTCCATATCTCTAACGATCAACGGTAGTTCTTTGTTGTTTAAAGTGTCGTTCTAGCAATCCACAGCGCCTAGATTGTTTCCTAAGCAGAAAAGAGTCTCTTAACCACTCAACAAACACAAAACATGACAAAAAGCACCCCAACACTTACCGAATTCGCGCCAAACGCCGAGATAAGTAATGATGACGAAAAAGGACCCAAAAACTAATATCAAAATAAAGCAAAAATCAAAAGCAACAAGGGATTTTCGGCTGGAAAGAAAAAGAAAATAGAGAAAATATGGATAGGGGAAATTTGTAAGGAAAATTCGGTAGGGAGAGAGTGGAATGATTTGGGTTACTCCCAAATCCCTTGATTTGCTCCCACTAAACCTCAACTGTTGCAAACACTTAGAATCCCAAGCCAACTCAAACACTCCCACGGCATTAGTAGCAAAAATAATGGCTTAATTCAGACTCGAACCCAAGACCTCCCTCACATTTATCCACCAGACCAACAGGCCCATTCGTGCAAGCTTTTCCAACCAATTACTTATAAGCCCTATAACCCATGACAAGGCTTCATACATGTAAAAACCAAAATTTTTCCCAATCTAAGGTTTGAACTCAGGACCTCTCACACACACCCAGAACACTTAACCACTGAAGCAGATACACATTTGTGTCAATTAGTTATAAAAGCCGAAACATAAAATTTGGGGCGTTACAACTTTACCTCCTAAAAGAAAATTTCGTCCTCAAAATTTACCTGATCAGAAAAGGTAAGGATACTGCTGACGCATCGAATCCTCTGGCTCCCAAGTAGCTTCCTCAGTACTATGATTTCACCACAGCACCTTTACTAAGGGGATGGATTTCCTACGCAGAACTTTAATGTCACGATCCAAAATCTGAACTGGCTCCTCCTCAAAAGTCAGATCTGATCGAACCTCAACTTCCTCTGCAGACACAATGTGTATGGGATCAGAGCGGTAGCATCTCAACATCGAGACGTGGAACACATCATGTATACGATCCAATTCTGGAGATAGCTCCAACTGATATGCGACTGGTCCTACTAGTTTCATAATTCAGTACGGCCCAATAAACCGAAGACTCAGCTTACCCTTGCAGCCGAACCTCAATACCTTCTTCCATGGCGAGACCTTAAGAAAAACCATATCCCCACAGAATACTCAATGTCTTTCCTCTTTAAATCAGCATAGGACTTTTGTCTATCAAACGCCGCTTTTAGTCCATCTCGAATTAAATGGACTTTATCCTCAGTCTCTGATACCAACTCCGGACCCAGAACATGTCGCTCACCTAACTCAGTCCAGTATAAGGGAGTGTGACATTTACAACAATACCGTGCCTCGTACGGTGCCATCTGTATACTAGACTGATAGTTGTTATTGTAAGCGAACTCTGCTACTGGCAAGTACTCCTCCCAACTACCTCAGAAATCTATGGTACAACCCCTCAATATGTCCTCCAGTATCTGGATCACCCTCTCCGACTGACAATCTGTCTGAGGATGGAAAGCAGTACTGAAGTCTAATCTCGAACCCAAAGTCTCGTGAAGCTTCTACCAGAATCGAGGTGTAAACCGAGGATCCCTATCAGGAATGATCGAAACAGAAACCCCATGAAGTCTCATTATTTCTGAGATGTAAAGCTTAGCCAACTTTTGTATGGAGGAGTCTGTCCTGACCAAAATGAAATATGCAGTCTTGGTCAATCGATCCACGATGACCCAAATGAAATCCTTCTTAGTGGGTGTTAGAGGTAACCCACTAACGAAGTCCATCTTTACTCGCTCCCATTTCCACATCGGTATCTTAACCGGCTATAGTAAACTCGAAGGTAATTGATGTTCAGCCTTAATCTACTGACACGTCAAACAACGAGCAACACAGTTGGTAACCTTACGTTTCAACCCTGGCCACCAATACAACTCTTACAAGTCTCGATACATTTTGTTTCCACCGGGATGCATAGCATAAGGGCTACTATGCACCTCTCTCAGAATTGACTGTCTTAAGTCCTCATCATTCGGCACATAGATTCGTCCTCGAAAACACAATACCCCATTATCAATAATCCCAAAATTCGAAGTGGTCTCACTCTCCACCTGATGGAACCTCAACTCAAGAGACTTATCTCCCTTCTGTTTATCCTTGATCTTATCAATCCATGTCGGTCTTACCTGTAGCTGGGCCAATAGACTCCTATAATCAAATAAACTGAGTCGAGCGAACATCACTCTCGAGTCAGTCATAGCCCTACGGCTTAACGCATTACCACCATATTAGCCTTAGAAGATGATACTCGATATAGCAGTCATAATCCTTAAACAGTTTAACCCATCGACGCTACCTAAGATTTAACTCCTTCTGAGTGAGGAGATACTTGAGGCTCTTGTGGTCAGTGTAGATGGTACACTTCTCACAGTACTGATAGTGGCTCCAGATCTTAAGAGCAAAGACTACTACCGCCAACTCCAAATCGTGCATCAAATAATTAACTTCGTGAGTCTTGAGCTGTCGAGATGCATAAGCAACAACTTTACCGTCTTGCATCAGAACACATCCCAAACCCACATATGACGCATCGCTAAAAACCACGAAATTCGTACCAAATTCAGGCTGAATCAGAACAGGAGCCTGAGTTAACACTATCTTGAGCTTATTAAAGCTCTCTACTGTGCATCAGTCCAAAAGAAAGGAACTTCCTTACGCACAGGGACAAAGCCAGGGAGGGCTGGCATGGGCCTCGGCCCCCCTAAAATGTGAATTTGCTCTTTTGGCCCTTAAATTTTTTTAAAAATTTTAAATTAATGAAGGTAAAATTACACTTTAGCCCCCCTAAAATTATAAAAATTTGATTTAATCCTTTACAAATTATAAAGATATAAACTATAAAAAATTAAAATTTTATCCGGCCCCCTAAAAATTTGTTCTAGCTTCGCTCCTACTTACGCAAAAGCTTAGTCAATGGAGCTGCGATCAAGGAGAACCCCTCTACGAACCGTCTATAATATCCTACCAGCCCCAGAAAACTGCGAACCTCAGACACATCCTTCGGCTGTTTCCAATCCAACACAGCATCAACTTTACGAGGGTCCACTCTAATCCCCTCTACAACAACTACATGTCCCAGAAATGTCACTTCTAAAAGCCAGAATTCACACTTACTAAACTTCCCATACAGCTACTTCTCACGAAGAATCTACAGTACCACTCGCAGATGCATATCGTACTCAACCTCAGTCTTAGAATATACCAAGATGTCATCGATGAACACTACCAAAAACTTATCTAAGTAGGGCTGGAACACTCAATTCATCAAGTTTATGAATGCCGCTGGTGCATTAGTCAACCCAAAGGGCATAACTAGGAACTCGTAATGTCCATACCGAGTCTTAAATTCTGTCTTATGTACATCGGCCTCCCTTACTCTCAACTGATGGTAACCTGACTGTAGATCGATCTTAGAGAAAACTGAAGCACCTCTGAACTGATCGGATAAGTTGTCTATCCTCAGAAGTGGATACTTATTCTTGATCGCTAATTTATTCAACTGACGATAATCGATACACATCCTCATTGTACCATTCTTTTTCTTTATGACCAGAACAGGTGCTCCCCACGGAGACACACCGGACTGAATAAATCCACGATCCAACAACTCCTGTATTTGAGCCTTAAGTTCAATTAGCACCTTCGGTGCCATACAATAAGGGGCGATAGACACCAGAGCTGTACCAGGAATCAAATCGATACCAAATTCTACCTCTCGACTCGGAGGCAATCCCAGTAGTTTCTCTAGAAATACATATGGAAAGTCTCTTACAGTTCTGATATCCTTAACTGAAGAATCCACAGAATCAGAAACACTGTTGTAAGCCATATATGCCTCACATCCTTTCTTCACTAACTTTTCTACTGCCAACGCAGAAATCATATTAGTTAGATAATCTCGTCGTTCTTCAATTACAACTATTTCCTTATCTTCCTCGGTCCTTAAAACCACCCTTTGCGTCGCACAGTCTAAACTCACTCGGTGTTTAACTAACCAGTCTATCCCCAGAATTATGTTGAACTCCCCAAACGAAAGCTCTATCAGATCACCCAGAAATACCGTCCCTTAGACTTCCAATGGAACGTCCTTAAACAATTTACTAACTCCAATAGACTACCCCAACAGACTCACCACAGTGATCTCACTCGAAGTGCTCTCAGATGGTAACCCCAAGGTCTTAGACACGGTACTAGCTACATAAGAGTGTGTAGAACCTATGTCTATCAATGTAAAGTAAGGTACATTAAAAATTAAAAACGTACCCGTGATGCTATCTGGAGCATCTCTATCCTCACGGCGACGAGCAGCGTAAACCAAAGTAGGCTGCCTCACCTGTAATAGCCTAAATTTCAACGATGTCGAAAATAGTGGTTCGAGACCATCAAATCTGACAAATGAACTCGTAGATTATATTATTTAATATTTACGAGCCAAATGTAGTTTTTAAAAGATTTTTGGAATAGTAAATTGTGTTTTATAAAGATTTATTTGGTCAAGAAATTGAGAAAAAGAGGTATCAAGATCTCGATGCTATAAACCGAGCCATCAGTATTTTTATAAATATTTACGAAATGTCAATAAGGTAGTATTAAAATTTCGTTAGAAAAATTTGACGTTTGGGTGGTCAATTAAATAAAAGGGATTAAATTGGAAAATGTGTAAAATTTGCTAAAAGGATTAAATAGCTCAATTGTCAAATGAGGAAGGACCTAAAGTGAAAATAAGCCCAAAGGAGATATTTTTGGCGGCAATAGCTGAGAAAAATCAGGAAATGGGTGAAATAAGGGCAAAATTGGAAAATTGCCAAAATTTGCTAAATAAAAATGGGACTAAATTGGAATATCTAGAATTCTCTTCATTTCTCTTCATATTCATCAGCTGAAAAACAGCCATGGAAGGGGGTTCAAGCTGATTTTCATGCTCTAGCTTCATGTAAGTTTAATTCTTGCTTTCTCCTTGAAATTTCTATGTTTTTGGAATTTTACAATTGGGTCCAACTTACTATTTCATTAGTTTTTAATTCCATGGCTAATTTTTAAAGTTTTTATGGATGAGTGCTGAAATAATATGATGAATAATCATAGAATTGAAGCTTTACTTTTGGTATATGATGATTTTATCAAGTAAAATTGATGGAAATTTCATTTTAGGACCTAATTAAGAAAGAGTTTGGAATTAATGTCTAATGCTAAAGTTCTGATTTTTAGGGGTTATGAAGAAGTTTAAAATGATAGACTAAAGTATTAATTGAGAAAAATTAGCTCAATTGAGGGGTTAATTGAGTAAGGACTGAATTGTATAAACTGTGAAATTTGGGGCAAAATGGAAATCAACATTTTTCATTAAAACTGTTTTGGACAGCAGCAGTAGTGTAACTTTGAAAAATCATCAAAAATTTTATAAATCGAATTAGAGGATGAATAAAATATGAAATTAAAGCTCATTGAGTCTAGTTTCTTATAAAAGAAACTATGTAAGCAATGGAATTGTGAATCATGAGATATAATAAATTTTATAAGACAAGGTCAGAATGATTTTGGGTTCCCCTGTTTTGACTTTGGAAAATCATAAAAAATTGGAGAAAAATAATTACGGGCTTAAATTTATATGTTTAGAATCCTTAATGAGCATATTTTCCATAGAAACAAATGAAAACATCATTTGAATCTTGTATGAGGATATAATTAATTTTTAGTGAAGAAGAGTCGGAACTGTTAGATAGCAGAACAGGGGTAACTTTAAAGAATAAACTGTACTTATTGGCTAAACCAAAAATTCTGAAAATTTTATGGTAAAAAGATATATGAGTCTAGTTTCAGCGAAAATTATCGGATTATAATTTGGAGTTATATAGCTCCAGATATAAATAATTTAGTGACTATGGCACAGATGGACAGCTTGAATATTCATAAAAGTAAATAATAAAGATTATAGATAATGTTATTTACAAGTGTGTTATATACATTAAGGATGTGAAATGGGGAGGAGGAGGAGGAAAATATATATGAATATCCAGCTAGCATGGCTAATTTGCATGTTTTAGGTTTAAGGACTGAATTGAATAAAAGTAAAACTTTAGGGGGTAATTTTGTAAAAATGTCAAAAACGACCAAATTGAAGGGAATGAATTTTTTTATTATCTAAATTAATAAATTGAATAAAATTTTCAATTTAAGATCGGGTGAAAATTGGGAAAATGGTAAATTACCTAAATGCCCCTTAATCTTGATATTTCTGCAATTTTGCTAAGTAAGTTCGTGTAACTTGAATTATATTCTTAAATGCTTGAAATGCATGTTTTTTTTATATGAATATGATTTGAATGTTCATTATATGGAAATTTATGACACATTGATATATTTGAAAAAAAAGGGAAAAAAATCACGGTTGAATGGAAGGAAAATTCGATGGATCTCTGAAAAGGAATTGACGGTAAAAAGGATCTAGCCCGGACGGGTGATCCTATCCTGATATAGCCCTCCCGAAGAATATGTGGAAAATGGATTTAGCCCGGACGGGTAATCCGAATTAGGGTCTGAATTTAGCCTGGACTGGTAATTCAGATCCAAGCTCATTAGAGTAATTGTCGTTGCAGGGGATTTAGCCTAGGCTGGTAATCCTGACAATACTCTATGAGTTTATATTACAGGGGATTTAGCCTGGACTGGTAATCCCACTGTAAGGATGAGGTTCGCGGGAGTGTGCTCTCTGATATGGAATGTGTAAGACCATGGTTGAAAGATACCATGGCAACCTGATATGAAATGTGTAAGACCATGGTTGAAAGATACCATGGCAACGTGATATGGAATGTGTAACACCATGGTTGAAAGATACCATGGCAACCTAATATGAAATGTGTAAGACATGGCAACCTGATATGAAATGTGTAAGACCATGGTTGAAAGATACCATGGCAACGTGATATGAAATGAATAAGACCATGGTTGAAAGATACCATGGCAACATGACGGGAAAATGAATAAGACCATGGTTGAAAGATACCATGGCAACATGATAGAAAACGAGTAAAACCATAGTTGAAAGATACTATGACATCATGTCGAAGATAAATAAGACCGAGGAAGAGAAACGCCAAGATATCTATTGAACAATCGATATTCAGGTAATATGTATAAGATGGAATGGTTATATGAAATGGTTGTGTGAAATGTTTACAGGAATTGGTCATATAGAAATATATGTACAAAACAGTTGTATGAAATAATTAAGAAGATAGATAAATGAAATAAGTATGGGTACATGGAATTTAATTTATGTTAAGTTTAATACGAACTATTACCAAAATAAATATATACAAGATATAAGGAAATGATGGTGCATGAAATATTGACATAACGAAATGAATGATATATGCTTATGAAGAAACAGTAAGAGAATAATATATTTTGTGACATGTACATATATAATTATCTTTGATATGTTGATACAAGGAAATTATGTAAGTTGAGACTATTATTAAATTCAAGTGTGATATGTTGAGAAAATAGGTATATTAATGTTGAATTTATATGAAATATGTGCAAGTATACTAATAATGTTGTTGTTTGACGCTTAGACAAGTGCCAAGCTATTGATTGAATGGTAACATGTTTAATTATAAGGAGCATTGAAATGGTAAGTACTTAGATGAAAATATAATTTAAGATTTTGTTAAAATTTTTATTATCTCGATTTTATTCCAGTTGGTTTCTAATGTATGTTTTGGGCTTCGAGAGCCCAATAGAGAGACGTTATGATAATTTCAAAATATGAATAATAAATGACTCAAAATTATCTGAAAATGTTCAGTAAACTCTGGTAATGCCTCGTACCCTATTCCGGCAATGAATACGAGTAGGGGGTGTTACGTCGCCTCAGTCAACCCAGCACCTCTGCCCAGTGCTCTCTATCCTCAGCCCATGCCATTACCATCCCTGGCCTGTCCTCGGCCCCTAGGTGGCTGCTGAACCACTCTTGGTGGCTATGTAGTCTTACTAACCGGAGCTTGCATCTGATTAGCTCTCAACGGACAGTCATTCACTCAATGCTCAGAAAACCCACATCTAAGACAAGCCCTAGTAGTCCTCCAACACTCGCCCGGATGGCGCCTATTACAGAGCTAACAGATCTCCACCCTCATCGGTGCAACAGTAGGCCCAACTCTCACGGGCCCATCAGACTTAACCTTTTTCCTAGGCCTCATCCCAGCATTCGAAGGCTTAGCATCTCTCTTAGCCTTCCCTCGGTCTCGGTTTTGGCGCTCAGTGTACTTAACCTCCTTAATAATCTTAGCTTTCTCCACCAGTACGGAGAAATCCCATTCTCTCTGAGGAGCTATTAGAACCCGAAAACTGTCTCGAAGACTATCTTCAAACCAGACACAGCACTCATACTCGATTGCCACTATGCCTCGTGCATAGCGGCTCAACCTCAGAAACTTGGCCTCATACTCGGCCACTGAACGATCTCTCTGAGTGAGATTCAAGAACTCACGTCATCTCACATCAGTATAATTGGCTCCCACATACTTACTCTAGAAAGCTGTCTTAAACAGATCCCATGTCAGTCTATTGGGTTTAGTGCCCTCCTTAACCGTCAACCACCACTGATACGCTTCATCGCGAGGCAAAGATACAACCCCCTTAAGCTTTTGCTTAGCAGTGAAATCCAAATCATCCATAATGCGTTCCGTGGCCTCCATCCAGTACTCGGCCACATTTGGAGCAACTCCAGCGATGCCCCTAAATACCTCAGCCCCATTGGACCGGAGTCATTCCGTAACCGACCCACAGCCCCTAGAACCAGTGTTGGATCCAGCAACCCTCTCCAAAATCCGTGGCATAGCTTAGGACAGTACGTTGTCCTCAGCTGCACGATCATGAGACTTTGACCCGGTATCAGTAACAGGTGAAATCGACATCTCGCTAGTTTCCAGATTCAGAATCGTATCAGATACGAAGGACTCAACTCGAGCCCCTCTACGGCTCCTACCACGGCTTTTAGCACCCCGTCCATGAGAACCACTTGCACTCATCGTATTTTCAGATTAATATGTATTAACAGTTTTATGAAAATCAGTTTACAGTTCTGATAATTATTAACAAATATCTTATGCAGTGAAGTTATCAGAGTATTCATGGTTTGTTGTCGCAAAGTCGCGGTTTGCTACAGTTTTCAGTTTACACTACCTAGAGTGTTTCAGTAAGGTTTACTACCTATAGTAGTTTCATAGCATGTTGGCAGTAATTTCAAACAGATCCAAACAGAATTTCAGTATATTCTAAGCATGCTTTCATATAATTCTAAATAGAGTTTCAGAAATTTACAGGATCGACGCTGGAGATTCGATGTACCACTTATTTATCAAAGACATTTCAAAACATTTTACAAATCATTTTTTTTCAAAAATCATTCTTTTTACCGCCCAAATTCATAGTCGAGTTTTTACAAACCTGGCTCTGATACTACTAAATGTAACACCCCAAACTCGGCCTAGACGTTATGGCCAGATTTGGCGATGTCATATTAGATTGTTTTTGGAAAACCCTTTTCGCGATGAGAAAATCATTCCAGTTATTATCTTTAATTTAGTCCAGAGTCGTATTTCAAATCACAAAACCTTTCAAAACCAATTTAATTTACGAAAAACCTTAGTTATTTCAAGAAAACCATTTTCTAGTGTTACAGTTCTAAAATCCGAATTCACAGTTCAAATCTCAAATCAAAACCGAAAGTCCAAGTCCAAGATTACATCTAAAAGTCCCAAAATAATTAAGAAGAAACGAAATAAAATGTTTAAACTATAAAACCCATAAGTGAAAAGCTGGGGTCACCATCGAGACCTCCGCTGCACCAATCCAACTACTACTGGGAATTACTTAGACTGATAAAACAGAAAAGGGTGAGTTTCGCAACTCAGTGTGTACATCCCACAGTTCAACATGCATACAGACAGATATTAGAAAATAGTCATACTTTAGGCCTGAGCCCTTTACAAAATTGGTATGAGCTTTAGCCCACTCAGAAACAGAACCAGATGCATATACAAAGTTGGGCCTTAGCCCATGAAGTCAGATATAGCATGCAACAGATCAGATATACAGAAAAATATGCCCGCCAACCCTGCACACCAACTCCATCCAACCCATCACACCATGTGGGAATAAATTCGATCTACCCATCCCTGCACACCAAATATGGGGATAATATCGACCCATCTAACCCTACACACCATAAGGTACCGCTACAGCACACGTCATAAATATGCAGCTTAGCTGCCAGACAATAGGCTTATGAAGCCTTTTAGATACTTCCTTCACTTCATCAAACCCAACCCAATGCAACACAGCATACAAACATGGCATGCTAATAAACATATTAACAAACATATACTCATATACAGAACAGAATAGATATACATGCTAACTAGCACATGCATTAATCATACATCACGTAACCAGATTAGATCTACAGAAATTAGAGGTCTAAGTAATGCCCCTATAACCGATTGCAGTTGACTTAGGTGACCCGTGCAACATTACAAAACATTTCAGAAAAATGGGCTCACATGCCTATGTGACATGCCTGTGTGAGCCTACACGCCCATGTGTCCCACACGGTCCATATCAGCCCTGGCAGTATGGATCACACGGCCTGGCCCGAATGCCTACATGCCCGTGTAGCCCACACAGCCCAATTAGATGAGCTCGTGTCTAGTACACAGCCTCGCCGATCATCACACGATTGTGTCGTGCGCCCGTGTCGCATGCGCACAGCTTGATTCATCGACCACACGGCCGTGTATCGCCACATGGGCAGTCCACACGCCCGTGTGGCATCAACAGTTTACTTTTCAGCATTCGCTGAATCTCGTTTTCTATGTAATCGGAGTACACACCTGGTATCGATTCGAAGCTAACGTAACCACAAACACTCCAGAACTTAATATCGAGCAATGCACAACGCCTAGCAATCCACAACGCCTAGATTTCCTAAGCAGGAAAGAGTTTTTTAACCACTCAACAAACACAAAAACAAGACAAAAAGCACCCCAGCACCTATCGAATTCGTGCCAAACACCGAGTAAGTAATGATAACGAAAAAAGACCTAAAAACTAATATTAAAATAAAGCAAAAATCGGCAACAACAGGGGATTTTCAACTGGAAAGAAAAAGAAAATAGAGAAAATATGGAGAGGGGAAATTTGTAGGGAAAATTCAGCAGGGAGAGAGTGGAATGATTTGGGTTACTCTTAAATCTCTTATTTTTCTCCCACTAAACCTTAGCTGTTGCAAACACTTAGTATCCTAAGCCAACTCAAACACTCCCACAGCATTAGAAGCAAAAATAATGCCTTCATTCAGACTCGAACCCAAGACCTCCTTCACATCCACACTCCCATTATCTACCAGACCAGCAGGCCCATTCGTGCAAGCTTTTCCAACCAATTACTTATAAGCCCTATAACCCAAGACAAGGCTTCATGCATATAAAAACCAAAATTTTTCCCAAGCTAAGGTTTGAACTCAGGACCTCTCACACATAGTCAGAACACTTAACCACTGAAGCAGATACACACTTGTATCAATTAATCACAAAAGCCGAAACATAAAATTTAGGGCGTTACATTGTCATGCTAGACTGGGTTATGAGTAATACTAATGGAAACTTTGCTATCACAATACAACTTCATTGGTGAAGTTATTGGTTTCCTCAGCTCTTCCATAATTCTTTTTAACCACATCATTTCACAAATTCCTTGAGCCATTGATCTAAACTCAGCCTTTGCACTACTTCTTGCTACAACACTTTGTTTTTTGCTTCGCCAAGCATAAGGTTTCCCCAAAAAATATACAGTATCCCAATGTAAATCTTCTATCTGTTATTGAGTCTGTCTAATCTGCATCTGTATAAGCTTCAATTCCTATTTGTTCCGATTTCTCGAAGAATAAGCCCTTTCCAGGTGAACTCTTCAAATATCTTAGAATCCGAAACTGTAACACCTTTTACCCGTATCTGACGCTAAAACAAGGTTCGAGGTATTACCGGACTTTTATCATAACATACATACATATCCAAGTTGTAAATCTTGCATACAAATTAAAACTTTTATCAACCATTCATATGGTCCCTTATAAGGCTCTACGGAGATCTTAAAACATGCGTGGAAGAGGTTCAGGACTAAACCGATCACATTTGAAAACTTTTAGAAACTTAGGAATTTTTTATGCATTTAAGGGCCACACGTCCGTGTAAATAGACCATGTGCCTCACACTGCCACCAGACACGCCTGTGTCTTCCAACAGTGTAACTCTCTGACTTGCCCCACATGGCCAGACCACACGCCCGTGTGTCTAGCCCGTGTGTCACACATACGCCCGTGTTCAGGCCGTGAGGAAACATGGCATATATACTGACTTGCACCTCATGACCGAGGACACAGCCATTGTACCATGGCCGTGTAAAAACTGGAGGGGTTACTGACTTGGGTCACACGGCCAGCCACACGCTCATGTGCCAGCCTGTGTGCCACACATGGCCAATAGACACGCCCGTGCGTCTAGGCCGTGCCAAATCTATAGGGTATACTGACTTAAATAAAAGGGCTACCCCAGGGGACGCACAGCCGTGTATCAAGGCCATGTGTCACACACGGTCGAGCCACATGCCCGTGTGCTTGACCGTGTGGAGTGAAAATAGGCTTGGTTTAAGCCACATTTCTCACCCTCCACAAGCATACCTAAACCATAACATTTCATGCCATTTCAATACACAAATAGGCAACCAAAACATGTCAAATTCATATAAACCAAATCAATACTCAAGCCTTCACTATAAACATACCAAAACAATATACCAATATCAACAAGTCCATTTATTTTCCCTATGCATTTTTCTCATCATCTAACCATCTATTTTAAATATCAAATCATACCAATTAATCATCACATCATCCTGGACAGACATGCCAAACACAAAGCTGTATATATATATACACACATATCATATAACACTTATTAACTTGCAAAATAAGCCAACTTAAATGGCCATCTCCACACCAACATTTACAAGCCAAATCTCATGGCCAAATTCATAACTCAAAACATACCATCTTAACCCTAGCATATACATGCGATATACCATATATGCAAAGCTTCAAAAGTACCAACAAAATAATCGATAGTGTGATGACGGTTCCTCGACGATGCCCGAGTCTGAGTTAGCTTCGATTAACTATAAAACATGGAAAGAACACACAAAGTAAGCTTTAAAAGCTTGGTAAGCCATACACAAATAAATTACCACATAAATCAATATCATTTCCATCAAAGAGCAAATACGAGTAAGTATAATTATATATACACAAACCTTTCTCGATGACTACTTATACAAATTCACATATAATTTCATTGAATACTTCCCTTTTCAATACTCATAAGCATCTCGTACATACCTGAGTCACTTAGTTTATTCACACATTCTTTCTCGACTTAACTTTGCCCATTGAACCATTTAGAATCGTTAAGGATACTCAGAAATCACATAAGCTCATACAATGTCATATCCCAGATATGGTCTTACATGTTATCACATATCGATGCCACTGTCCTAGGCAAGGTCTTATACGAAATCACATAACAATACCGATGTCCTAGAAATGGTCTTATATGTAAACACAATACAATGCCTATGTCTCAGACATGATCTTACATGTAATCACATCCCGGTAATTCTAATGTCATGACATTTGTATCCTATACTATTCCTAGGTTCGTATAGGGCTTTCAGACGTCGTAACTCTGTCAATTCTTGCTCGTACTTGATCATCCAACATTCATAGCAGTTCAATAACAATTAAACATATATAATTCAATTTAAATACATTTATTTGCATATGAACTTACCTCAAATATTCGACAACTTTCGTTTTCCCTCGATCTAGACCCGATTTCTTTTTTTCCTGATCTATATAATTTCAAACTTAACTCATTTATTCATTAGTTCATTCAATTTAATCCACAAAAACATATTTGGGCATTTTACACTTTAGCCCCTAAAGTTTCACATTAATCAATTTAGTCCCTAATTCACAAATACACAAAATTCACACAATTCAACAAGACCCGTGCTTTGGCCGAATTACCATAGTGCCCCTAGTATCTAGAGGTGTTCATGGGCCTGGCAGGGCTGGGTTCGGGTCGGGCTCAACTAAAAAATCATGCCCATTTATTAGGCTCGGGCCGGACCGAGCCTAAAAATGGGCCTAAAATTTTGCCCAAGCCCGACCCAGATAAAAATACTAAAACCCGGGGCCGGCTCGGCCCGCCCGTATTAATTTTTTATATTATTTTTATTACTTTTAAATATATATAATACATCAAAAATACTAAAAATATCAAAACAAATATTTCCCAACAAATTGAAAATAAATTTTAAAAAATATGTAGACTTAAATAACACTAAGATAAATACAACTTAACAAGCAAATGATTCTAAAATAATAAAAAAATTAACAAATGCCTTTAAAATAATAAAATAAATTAACAATAAAATAAATTTTATACAATATCTAAACAATAACAACAAAATAATAGCAACATAATAGTAAAATAGTAGCAAAATATGGAGAAAACAACAAGAAAATAACATTCAAAAATAAAAAAAATATATGCAGATTTTTTTGTCCTTTAGTGAATTCGGGCCGGGCCGGGCTAGAAATACCTTACCCGAGTCCCGGCCCATTTTTTAAACGGGCCTTATTTTTTGTCCAAGCCCATTTTCCGGGCCTATATTTTTGCCCAAACCCTCCCAAATTTCGGGCAGGCCTTCGGGTCAGGCCGGGTAGCCCGGCCCATGCACACCTCTACTAGTATTCCAAATTTTTCCTTTATTTACACAATTAACCACCTATTTTTCATCTTTCGCAATTAAATCCCTAGTAGGCATTTTTACTCAAGATCACTTAACAAAACTTGTATAACTATCAACAATTATTCATTTTCCATCATAAAACATTAAAAAGCTCAAGTATTCATCAATGGCATTTCACAAAATCATCAACAACTTCAAAAATTAAGGCACGGGCTAGCTAAAACACAAAGCAACGATCTCAAAAACGTAAAAATTATTAAAAATCGAGTCAAAATGGACTTACAATTAAAGCATGCACTAGCTGAACCTTCAAACTCAACAATGGCTTCTTTTATTTCTTAATATTCGGCCAACAAAATGATAATGAAGCTAAAATTTGATTTTGTTTTATTTTACTAACCTTTATTTAATAATTTACCTTTTTAACCTTAAAAATAAACCATTTAATTTACCTAACACATGCCCATTTATGTCAAGCTCTACTATCAATGGTCAAATTGACTTGCAAGTACTCCACATTTCTTTTTTATAGCAATTTAATGCCTTTAACAAATAGAATGCAACTTTTACGTTTTATGCGATTAAGTTATTTTTCTCGAATTGAGCTATTAAACAATAAAATTAGCTCACAAAATTTTCACACATATATAATCACATGTTGTAAACACATAAAATAATCTTAAAGTAATTTTTTGACCTCAAATTTGTGGTTCTAAAACTATTGTTCCGATTTAGCTAAAATCGAGCTATTACAGACACACAACTTCTTCATGTTCTTCCATTAGGGAGTGCATAAATTGACTCACTAAGCTCACTGCAAAAGCTATGTCTGGCCTTGTTTGTGATAAGTAAATTAACTTACCAACTAATCTTTGGTACTACCCTTTATCAACTAATCGACCTTCTTTATTTCCGAATTTTACATTTGGATTAATTGGTGTGTCAGCTGGGCAGCAACCACTCATCCCAGCCTCTTTTAAAAGATCAATCACATATTTTTTTCTAAGAGACCATAAGACCCTTCTTTAATCGAGCAACTTTCATTCCAAGAAAGTATTTCAAAGAACCCAAGTCTTTGATCTCAAACTCAATGCTAGATGCTCTTTGAGACGCCTTATTTCATCCATATCATCTTCTGTAAGAATGATATCATCGACATAAACTATAATAACTGCTATTCTACCTTTTTGTGAATGTCGATAGAACATTGTGTGATCAGCTTGCCCTTATGAGTAACCTTGTTTTTTTAACAACTTGAGTGAACCGTTCAAACCAAGCTCAAGGAGACTGCTTTAGACCATACAAAGATTTCTTGAGTTTACATACTCGAGTTTTAAATTTTTCTTCAAAACCTGGAGGAGGATCCATGTAAACTTCTTCTTCAAGTTTCTCATTTAGGAAAGCATTCTTCACATCTAGCTGTTGTAAAGACCAATCAAGATTAACAACAATTGATAAAAGAACTCTAACAGAATTTAATTGGGCTACTAGAGCAAATGTTTCAAGATAATCTATCTTGTATGTTTGAGTGTACCCTTTAGCCACAAACTGGGCTTTGTACCTATCTAAAGATCCATCTAGTTTGAATTTGGTTGTGAACACCCATTTACAGCCTACTTTTTTTCCCTACAGGTAATTCCATTATTTCTCATGTACCTGTTTTTTCAAGAGCGCACATCTACTCTAAAATATTCTCCTTCCACTCAGGAACCTGTAAAGTATCTTTCACATTTTTGGGTATTTTTACAATATCGAGACACGAAACAAAGGTTGAGAATGTCGAAGACAAGGCTTTATAGGATACAAAGTTAGACATGGGATATTTGACAATATATCTAACACTTTTTCTTTTAGCAATTGGAATATCTAAATCAGAAAATTCATTGGCTAGATTATGAGCTTTACCTAGACTTTTGACAAGACCTTGCGGGTCAGATTCTTGGTGATGAATCTGGTGAATTCCACTTTCTTAATTTCGATTTCTACTTGAGTAAACAATTAACTCCTTTGTTTGTTCTTTATTCTCATTATCAGAGTTTACACTTTCATATTCCTTTTTATTAACATTAACATCATTAATTTCTATGTTAATTATAAATTCGCCTTCCCATTTATTAGAATCCCTATGTTGTATATTTCTAGTCTTTTCTTGATCAATTATAGAATCTTCCTTACTATAATTCCCTCCTTGAATATTAGAATCAAAATAAGGTTGCGTTTCAACAAATGTGACATCCATGGTAACAATAGTCTTCCTATCAATTGGATCATAACATTTGTAACCCTTTTTATTAGAAGCATAGCCAACAAAGGCACATTTTTTTTCTCTAGGATCTAGTTTACCTTGGTTGTGAAAATGAACAAAAACATCACACCCAAAAACTCAGAGGGATAAATCTGTGATCAATTTAGAGTTAGGAAAATTATCTTTAAAGAGACGAAAATGACTTAATAAGATATGTAGTTGTTAATAAGGCTTCACCCCAAATATAACGTGGTACCTGACTAGTGAACATCAAGGCTTTAGTTACTTCCAAAAGATGTCAATTTTTTCTTTCTGTAATCTCATTTTGTTGTGGTGTATTTGTACAAGAACTTTGGTGGACTATTCCATGTTTGGTTAAGAAAACACCTAATTGGTCACTAAAAAATCCCCACCATTGTCACTCCGAAATACTCCTATTTTCACACCAAATTGTGTTTTCACCATAGCATAAAAAGGCTGAAACACATTTTTAACTTCAGACTTATCTTTTAATAAAAATACCCAACAAATACGAGTATGATCATCAATAAATGTGACAAACCAACGTTTTCCTAAAAAACTTGACTCTTGAAGGTCCCCAAACATCACTATGAATTAACAAAAAATGTTTGGAGGCTTTATATATTTGAGGTGGAAAGAATGATCGATGATGTTTAGCCAATTCACAAAATTCACAGTGATATGAAAGACTTTTATTTTTAAATAGATTAGGTAACAAATAACTTAAATAGTAAAAATTAGGATGTCCAAGCCTATAATGCCAAATCATAACCTTATCAAAATCAGAAACAGAACTTAAACATAAAATGGTTGTTGGTTGACTTAGATGGTCGTCGTCAAGAAAGTAAATTCCACCAAATTTTTTAGCATTACCAATCATCCTCCCTGAGACCATGTTCTAAAATTTACACATAGAGGAGTCAAATACAACATGGCAATTCGAGTACTAGGATAATTTACTGATCGATATGAGATTACAAGCTAGATTTGGCACATGTAAAACATCATGTAAAACAAAGAAAGATGAAATTTTAACAGTGCATTTCCCGGCTATTGTTGAGAAAGACCTATCTGCCACTTTGATCTTTTTGTTTCCTGCGCAGAAAATGATTACTAGTCATGTGATCACTGCACCAGAATCAACGATCCACATGTTTGTTTTACAAGGCTTGACACTGAAAAAAAGAAAAATTAGTACCTGATTGGGCAAAAAAGGAAGAAGGATTATTTGATGAGCTAGGAATAGAAGAATTCATCCGAAACTGTGGTGATGGGAAAAGCTTGTGTAGATGCTCTAATTGTTCCTTAGTGAATGAAGACCCTTCTAGGGAACTTTGGCCCTCATAATTTCCATTAGTTGTTTGGAAAGCTCTGCTATCCCCTAATTGTGAACCACAACCATTATCACTCTTTTTTCTTCCATTTGTCAGTTTCTTATAGAGCTTCCAACACGTTTCTCGAGTGTGCCACTCATAATTTCCATTAGTTGTTTGGAAAGCTCTGCTATCCTCTAATTGTGAACCACAACCATTGCCACTCTTTTTTCTTCCATTTGTCAGTTTCTTATAGAGCTTCCAACACGTTTCTCGAGTGTGCCAATATTTTTTTGCAGTGATTGCAACAAGGTTTTTTTTTCTTTTTTTCACTATCATCATTATTTTTGATAGTTACAAAAGCAGAATTATCATCATTAACTTCAAACTCTGGCCTTAACATTACTTTTCTCCTTGTCTCCTCTCTTTTAACATCAGAAAAAATCTCACGAAGTTTTGGAAGCGATTTTCTTTCCTAAAATCTGAGATCTCACTTCATCAAATTCTTTATTTAAACCAGCTAGAAACAAATAAGCTCGTTCGTTCTCTTCTTTTTTTTCATAGCTTTTACACCGTCTCCGGGACACTCTCATTCATCATTACAACATTGATCCAATTCTTGCCAAAGAGACATCATCTCGTTATAATAAAAAGTAACTTCCTTTTCCCCTTGCCTAACTTTCCAAATTTTTATTTTTAACTCAGATCTGTTAAGCATTTTCTAAATCTGAATAGGTGTCTTTCACAGCGTCCCAAACATCTTTAGCAGTTGGAAGAAAAAGAAAAGGTTTACCTACGGATGCTTCCATGGAATTAATAAACCACGCAATTACCATAAAATTTTCTAACCTCCACTTGCTCATCATTGGATCCCCACCTGTAGTTGCTTGACTTCTCCGATTAAATAACCTAGCTTGCCATGCCCATCAATTGCTAATTTTACGAACTGCGACCATTTTAGATAATTCTTGCCATTCAACTTGTGAGATATCAACTGAAAAAAAAAAGATAAGACGCCTCTGTCCCTTGAAGCACTATACTCTCAGTAGTTGTTTCAACAATAAGACTTTCTTCCTCTATTTGATTGTTAGATCACTTATCTCCAGTGAAGGTTATTTTAATCATAATGTTACTAGAGATTTAACCTAACTCAGATGCCATGAAAGTTTTTAAGAGAACTTTTAATAAAACCGTTCTATATTTATTAACTAAAAAACTAACTTAATAGAGAAAAGTGTCATAAACCTCATTGGGAAAATAATTCCCTTCTAATAAACTACTAAAGTAAAAGATAAAATAAAATATTCTTAGAATATGAATAAAACTTATTTATCTAAATAAAATTTATTTACCTAAATAAATTTAAAATATATACATATTTCAACATTTCAACATTTAGTAGAAGTAAGTTCTTTAGCAGGTTTCGAAATCAAAATCCTCTCCATCAAGCTTATGAATTTGCGTACATACTTAATGTACTCGGGGAAATGTGCCCATAATCTCTTCCCATGAGACCAATCATGTCATCATTTGTCCCCTGCAAAGGGTTTGTCAAACAAGTATGAGCAGTCAGTGACAATTGAAGTTTATTGCTAAACTTGAAAAAAAGTATGTATTTATGAAGCCCTTCACCCATAAAGGATCAAAATTTTCCTTGAGGAATGACAGTGATCACAATCGCACACTCTATTTGAACAGTTTGAATGTGGACAAAGTATTTGTTCTCAATCAAGGTACCCTGGTTGAGGAAGGTAACCCAAATACTCTTCTGCAAGTCGAGTCCCCTATGTTTTTCAAGCTTTGCTAAAGCTACTGCAATGTAATAGATGTTTGATCTCCGCTCGGGTCAAATGCAAAATCTAGCTAAAATTGGCTCCCTTTAGAGACTTCAAAACTTCTTTGGAAGCCAGTTTCTTGGCCATCTCCTTATCACAAGCTGTGGATGTGTGCTTGAATACCTTCCCATTTGCTTCAACCTCTATCGTAATAGAAGAAATGCCATCCTCATGTGAAACAATGGGTTTTCTTAGGTCATAATGCTCCTTTTGACAGAGCTCATATAGCTCTTTGACAGGTTGAACCGTCATAGTCTCCAGAGTAATCATGGGCTCCAACAGTGGCCTTATACTCTGGAATACGATTTCCTTATTGTATCCTGAATCAACAAAAATAGCTCCAGCAAGTGACTCCATCACGTCAGCAAGTACCTGTCATAATAAGATCCTTTAAGAAACATTCACAACAATGATTTATGCTCTAAGCGAGACCAATGGTGATAAAAATAACGCTTTTAAGAACCCATTACTCTACACTGCTTCACATAATAAGGAGAAAACTCTGATAAGCAAGCATTGCTATGTAAATAATCAAGTCAAGAGTGGTAATCGTAATCTAATGCAAACCTGGGGGAAAGATTTTTCAGATTCCCAGCCGAAAGTGTATTCCAATGATAATTCCTGAAAACTTTCGACGGTTTCTTTTATATCCTTGTAAAGCTTCTGTGAACTTTGGAGAATGTGCTTATGAAATCCAGCCTTTACAGCTGATAATGCATAGCAATTGTTGTTAACAGATGCTGACCTAAGATCCGTTAATAATTTTGGCGTGATCCCAGGATATTTATTATATAAATGCAGAGTAATAAGATAATCTAAAACGGAGTCCCCTAGAAATTCCAACCGCTGCAAGGAAAAAGTATTAATTATCGTCAATTTAAACTTGAAAGAGAAAACGGAACCCATGATTATAAGACATTTAAGATACAGATGAAAAAATTAATGTGTCATTCGTATGGCAGATTATGACCTGATAACATCCTGGAATTTCAGCAAGCATATAAGAACCATGGGTTAATGCTTCCACCAACAAAGAAGGGTCTTGGAATGAATAGTGTAGAAGGGACTCAAAGTGCCGGACATTAACAAACTTCTCGGCCCGAACTTTAAAATGTCTTTCATATGGTATATTTGTGAAATCAATACTTATACCGAGCCAATCCAAAAATAGTAATCCAGCTGCTTCGCCTCCTGTGCTAAGGTAAGCACCAATAAGTGCCTCAACAGCATCAGCAACCTTCTTAAACTTTAGCTTTCTTCTCCCTCTAACATATATTTTTTTTGCTTTACACAGTGTTTCCTCATTTAATGAGTAACTTCCACAATTATAACCAGGAATCATCCAATCTTTGGGATCGAAAGGCTCATCACGGATAAACCCCTGCAGTTTCCAAAGCATATTAAAGAGAGAACTGACTATATAACAACACAATTGGATAAATTAAATAAATATCTAGAAGACAACTTACCGGAAGTTTCTTGTCACATCCTAGCATGGACAGAGCTGTATTTGAAATAATTTTTTCCTTCCTAATACTAAGAAGGCCCTCGTGATGATTTGGATATTTTTTGAAAAGCTGTTGACAAACAGCATACTTCAAGAAAGAGTCACCAAGAGTCTCTAGTGATTCCAAATGAAAGTTTTCTAGGCACTTTTTGGTAGTAATTGCCTCCAAAACCTACCAAGCATGGTTGAGCCAAGTCAAACACAAACATATAAAATGCAACACTTAACAGTACATATCACAAGGATGTGATACATACTGTTTGTTTTCTCAATAATACTTCAGCAGATAATTTTAAGATGTAATACATATTTCTATAAAGCATAGGTGGCTCTGAAAAGAGGAATTCAAAAGTATGCTAGCTCACCTTCATAGTTGGAATGGCAACATTTTGCACGCAATGATCCAAATGCATCTTTTTCAAGCTGGTAGCAAGGAGCAAAGACTCGAGTCGATGCATGATTGATGGAAGAAATGTGAAAGAATAAAATGTGCTAATCGATATGGGAGACATTACTACACAACAAAGCTCAGGAGGCAATTCTACCAATGCGTTACTTGATTCTGCAACATGAATAAAAAAATTAATATTAAAATAAACTGAACCGGTATGAAAACTTAGACAAAACCGATTTTGTACCAGATATTACGAAAATCTTAGTTTCTCTATAAAAATCTTCCAGTATGAAAATTTGTTCTTAACAGTTGAATTCAATTACAAAGATCATCTAAACCTATCCTTACTAATCTCAAAAAGGGAAGATGATAAGAGACAACATGCCTTTCTCTTTCTGTTTTCTGCACCTTTGAATGTGATTCTGCACGGGAAAAATATGTTGCCCAGCAAGGAAAGAGACTTGACTATAACATAAATTGATACCGTGGCTGTAATGTCACATGAGAATAGAGTTAATATCCAGAAATATAAGCATCACATATCCACATTAATTCTTTGGAAAATTACTAAAGAAATGCTTACCGTTGTTCATAATACTCCTTGTAAGTCATTAAGCGTCCATCACTCAACCTCAAAAGTGAATTTGCATTTATATTAGTTAAAAGACCACTGATAATATAAGCATGACCATTATGAGGAGTAGAGACCAACGAATTTTGGATCATGCAAGTGCACACCAGACCGCTTTTGATCTGTATCATACCAGCATTGCAGTTCACATGATTCTTGCAGGCCTTTTCATAAGAAAATGTGACAGAAGTAACTGACAACCAATCAATCAGAGGACTCTGGCCCACATAATTTGATGGGAGGAGTAGATAATCAATTTCAGAATTATTCCCCAAGGTATGGTCACATAACACCTCTGCCAACTTTTCAGCTTTACGATCCATAAGTACTTGAAAAACTGCAAGCTGAAACCTTCTACATAAGATAACCTACCAAAATGGAAAAAGCGCACAGAGGATAAAATGTTAAAATATGAACACATTACAATATATTTTCTATTCTTATCACCCTAGAACAATAATAAAATTTAAAAAATATATAGTACCTGGTCAGAATTAAGACGTATTAGTCCAATATATTTCATGTTAACTGTTAATGTGCCCCTGTCAACTTCTAACTCAATATTCACTATGAACACATTACAATATATTTTCTATTCTTATCACCCTAGAACAATAATAAAATTTAAAAAATATATAGTACCTGGTCAGAATTAAGACGTATTAGTCCAATATATTTCATGCTAACTGTTAATGTGCCCCTGTCAACTTCTAACTCAATATTCACACTTTTTTCATCCATGTCAAACTGATTCCTGACAAGAAGCATGATGTTATGAACAGGAACCTCATAATCAAAGTTCTGCTTCAACTCCATTAAGTAGCAGTAGTACTTTGTCATGGAGTCCAGTGAACCCTTATTCACTAGTTCAGTTGGAAAGAAAATAGGTTGATCATCATTATAGGGCTCCTTTTCTACAAATCAAATAATTAAATAAAATAAAGGAAAATCAGATACTTCTTCTAACAACTTTATATATCTTGAAATTACATACATTAATTATTGGAGATAAAGAAAATAAGGACATGCATTATTATTACCAATTTCTTCCACATCATGTTCTTCAAAAACAATATCAGGAACAAGATTGTCTGTTAAAGCACCAATTTGATGGAGTTTCTTGCATGCTTCAAAGCATGCTTTTTTCTTTATGTTTTTTATATCACCCTGAACACAAACAGTTTGTATAGGGCAACTCTTGGGTAGAAGGAGGTTGCAAAGCCCCATTTGCTTGTCTATAACACACCTCGGAATAGGTTTAAAATACCTAGAGAGAACAAAAAAAATACAAGAAAGAAGTAAAAACTATTAAGCCATGAATAACTCCCTAACTAAATAAAAAGGAAGAAGTAAGTCATTAAATATTAACAGAATGTGCAACAACCAATATTAATAATCACTAACCCATCTGCAGGGAGACGTGAGCAATAGAAGTACATTAGACCAACACTAGAACTAAGAGTCATACTTGCCCCTGTACTCACAACATGGTAAAACTCTTCATCATCTAAGCCCTCACTAAGAGGAGAACAAGGATATGATGCATGGCATAAAGATTCCTTTCTCATTACATCTCCACTAGTAAGATAGTTCTTCAGTCGAGAATGTGTAGAAAAATCCCCGCTACAATAACCAAACCAGAGCACTGTTAAGGCTCTCAGAAGTATAAAAATCAAGCAAATTAATAGGATTCCAAATGCTTTTTACCAAAGGTGATTGCATAATACTTTTGAAGGTGTTTTAATGGTAACCTTATATATAAAAAGAAAAAGGAAAAAAAGTGATCTGTGGCAGCACTAGTAATAAAGATTTTTAAAACTTGAGAAATAATATTTGGCAAGGATTAGAAATATAGATTATTACCTCTTCAGCATTAATAGATAATCTGAGTTCTGCATTCTAGCACGTCCTTGAGACTGTATGAAACTACAAATTGTTGGTGAAGGATCAAATCTGATAATTAGGTTGCATGATTGAACATCCAAGCCTTCTTCAAGAATTGAAGTTGCAACGATTATATTAACCTGCAGGAATGGAATACCATCATTCGAATGCAGTGGATAACAGATACATTATTTATCTATTGTACGTGACATACCATGCCTTTGCGGAATTCTTCTACAATTTCATTTTGTTTTTTCCTTGTCTGATTCTGCAATCCAGAGTTATTTCCCGCAATGTACTTAGTCTTCCAATTACTGTACCTGGGAAGCAATTCTCTGAATAGCGATTGAAGCACAACAGCTGTTATAACCCTCTCAACAAAAATTATACATCTTATGTCCTTCAACACCCTGCATTATTGCACATAACAAAATGTCACAAATGATGAAAAGCAAAAACAAGGGCGATGGAATGAAGAGGTTTGTAGATCAATTTTGTCAAATTCATTCCTTAAAATCCTCTATACATCTCTATTGATGGCCTCATTACCTTTAGTTATTTATGCTTAACAAACAGAGTGAAAAATACACAGCAAACCATTCTTTAATCTTTGTTGTATTAAATATATTAATGAAGCTGACTATCTTCCCAAAATAAACTTTAAATTATCAGAAAGCAGAAAGATAACTTTCAAAGGAGGCAATACTATATTAGCACTTGGTAAACCGATAGAACACCGCATAAAAATATTATCAGTAATAACCATGTTACCTGTATTCGAATAAAGATTCAATAAGGCATAAAACTTTTGTGGTAAGAAACCCAGCAGCCACACTGCCTTTAACATCATTAGCTATGGTCCAATCCAGACCTATTTGTGGAAACAAAAAAACAAAATATATTTAAGAAAAATGATAAACACAACACATTATTAACTCACTCTAAGAGGAAAATACAAGTACCAGATGGCATGCATGTTTCAATTGCACGAAAAGCATCCACGCTGTAGCTCCTAATAATTTTCTCTCCAAAGACATCCAATTTCCCCCACATAAGAAGCTCACTTTCATAGCATGAAAAGCACTCTGCAGCCTATTACAAATGAACAGACTTGATGATATACATATATTGCACTTTGGCAAAAATAATTGGCTAAAAAGGTACCTTCAGAGCCAACCAAACACCAAGCTCATGTAAACAATGTATTAAAGCTGAATGTATCTTTGATAGTTTCTTTCTTGTAGATCCTGCTGCAGAAGCTTCAAGATCCAAATTATCCAACGAACATTCATGCTAAAAATCAGGGCATCTATTGTCAATACTCAGTATCCTACTAGGAAACAAAAAATGCATATTGAAGTATGGGCAAAAGAATCACATTCACACCTTCGAATTTCAACTAACACACAGAAGGATAGATAATAATCCATGAGAACACTATTTTCACTCCTCTTTGCATCCCAAGTACTAAATTAGTAAAAAAAAAAATGTCATGCTAAGTGCAAGTTGTTTTAACTATGGATACAGCAGCCAAAATAAAATTCAAATTTAGTAACTAGTAAAAAGTCACTCATAGAAGAGAGGAAATTTCTCACATTAAACTGGCGACATAGCAAAAGATTTCAACAAAGAATATGCACCTTTACTTTCAAAACAGCCAATTCCTCTACCAAGTGTGCATATAAAACATTTGGAATTGCCATATGTTGGTAAAACTTGAACTTTGGAGTCGCAAATGGAACAAACTGAGCAAGCACTGATGCACTTACACACGTATACACCTTCAATAGAGGAAAACATACCATATAAATATTGAAGTGTCATCTTCCTTGAATGACACACTTATGTCTCAAAAGATCAAATCATCAACAGAAGCATAAAATCTGAAATGAACAGAAACAGAAAAAGACCTTTGAGTTCATAATAGTCTCCAATTCATGGATCTTCTGCCAATAGCTATCAGCAGAGTTTGCCCCTAAGGTAATAGAGAGGGAAAAAAAAATTCAAATACTATTAAAAAAAAAAAGGAACAGGTATAACGAATAACTAAACTAAAAGCTTGCTAATATCACCTTTTGAATTTATAGGAGAAGCAGTCATCCCAAAAATCCTAGGAAGATTAGATGCACCAGCTTCTAACGGGCGATGATAGAATTCCTATAATGAAAAGAAATCGTTGAGCAATATGACAACATAAAAATAATGTCTGGCTATAGCTATGAAGAAGTAAAACACACTTAAGGTAAAAGATAGAAAACAACATTTGACAACTCTATAAGTGTGAGCTGTCAATATATACAATTTAATTAAACATTGTTAAATGCATAGCTTTCCACATTTTACCATACATATAAATTTTGTGGAGAACTATCATAAGATCAATAAGATAAAACATACAACAAAGCAGTCATATATACATGATGTGAATCATGATGATGCTTATAGTAAACAAAATAAAAATCTAATGGAAGATGAATAGAAAGACAACTAACTCTCATAATAGAGGCATAAGGGTGCTTTCCTCGGGCATGATGGCATTCATCAATTATCAAAACCTTTATCATGTTTATCTTGAAGAAGCTATGCCTCAATCCGTCAAGTAAAATCTGAGGTGTCATCACAAGCACCTGTCAATGATAAATACATGTTATTGCTAACTGCATGTACCATATCTAAGAAAGAAGAAAAATGGACAGTTATTTAGAAACAGAAAACATTATGTAAAACAAATTAAAGAAAATGTCAGTGAAGTAGCCAGTACATCACACATCACATAGCACATACATAATCAACATGATGAATAAGTATTTGCTCTGAATCACCGCCATATCAACTAAATGATATATATTGAAAACCCCACCTCATATTTATCTATTTCTTGTTTCCACTTCTCCCCATCCCAAAAGTCAACCTGCATATCTCCCCAATACTTTCCAACATTCAAGTCCGTATGCATTTCCACAGCATCAGCTTGCTAATCATTATGTAAATCAGAAGAGATACAACAAATCAAAAGCTTTTTCTAAAAATAACATAGATAATGGCATGAATTGAAAAGAAAGATATGTTATTTGACACACTTGTTTAACCAGGACAACTTGGGGAACCAAGAAGACAGCGAAAAAAGGTGAGGGCTTGCGAATAAGATAGGCATAGCTGCGGAGAAGCATGATAGCGATCATTGTCTTGCCAGATCCAGTTTCCAAGTAAGTTATTGTGTTCTGCTTGATAGCTTTCTCTAATGCTTCAAGCTGATAGCTGTTGCATAAACAAACAAATGCAGAAAACATCGCAACTTCTTACATTAGCTTTTGACATAGTAGATAAAAAAATGAAGTAACTTTATCCCATATCATCAGCTAAGCTATGGAAAGAAAAATGAGAAGGAACCTCAACCACCTTCTGGCAAAAGGGAGTGGATCAACAGGGTGTAGTTGAGAAATATCCTCCTCCATGTCAACTGGCTCCATGGCTCACAAAGTTATATTACTTCTCTGCCTGTAAAAGTAAACACGTTACCATAACAAAGAATCCCAACCATTCTGGGTTACACATGACATTCTTTAACGTTCTACTGTTTTTTTTAGATTTTAGCTGACATAAATATAAAATCAGAGAAACCCTTTCTCCCAACTCACCGCCAAGAACCCAAAAACATATCATCAAGAAAATCCAACTTATATGTCTCTGGTAAAGGAGTATTACTGAAAAATGGCTATGAGGAAGTGAAGGTGTAAAATGTTGGATGATCTCTTTGTTCTTGCTCTGGTAATGATACTTTTCTGAGACAGAAGAGAGAGAAGAGAATGCCTGAATTATATAATAATAATAATAATGTGAAGTGACGATTGAAATTTTCCTTGTTTTTGTTTGGGGGGACCGGGGGGAATTTTTCTTCTCTTATAATAATAATTTTAAAATTATTTTTTGAAAAAGAAATTGAGGTTACTTAATGTTGAAGTACCTAATTAAACGTTTGTTTTTAATTTATAAGATAATATTATTTTAACCTTAAACAAATGTATTTTTATTGATTATTAATATCCAATTATAAACCAATATCCAATTAGAATCGTAAGATTAATTATGTGATAATTAATTTAAAATAATATGTGTAATTTAATATCAATACAAAGTTAAATTATATTCTTTATTCAGTTAATACAATTGTTTGTTTAATGTGGTGATAAAATAAAATAAAAAAGGTATTTTACAAAAAATAGTTATTTTTGTTTGCATTAGGCTATATTTTAGTCACTTATATTTGAATTGTTACGTTTTAGTCACTTATGTTATTATTTTATTACAAAGTGATCACTCTACCGTTAAGTTCCGTTATCTCTCTAAAGGTAATCTTACGTGACAGTCCAACTAGATTTTAGGTGTCAACTTGAATTTCTAAATGGGATAAAAATAGATTTTTAATTAAAAATTTTAATTAATTAAAATTTTTAAACCTAAACCTTAACTAAAAAAATTGTTCATCCTCTCTTTTTAATTTTTCTTTCGTCTCTTCTTTTGTTCAATGTTTTTTTTTTCATTTGACTGAAAAAACTATTATTAAGATCAAAATAGTTGAAATCAAATTAACTACTTCATAAAGATAGATTCAATTAAGGGTTCATGTATAATTATTTGTTAATCTAAATAGTTAATAGTATAATTATTTTGATTAGATTATTATCGTGATTTTTTTAAAGTAATTTACCGTTCTAATAAAAAATATTTTGGCATTATGAGTTAGAATAAGTGTTTTTTTTTTCAATCCACGTTAGTTACCAAAATCATTAGAGGTGCTATTTATTGAAATTAACTAATGAAACCATTTTTTTTTCTTTTTTAGTCATTATAAGATAATAGTAAGATTGTAATTTTGCTCCATCTATTACGATCACATTTAAGAATTAATCTTTATATTTTAATTAGATATAATTTTGTAATCTAATTTTACAATGGTATTAGTTAATCCAAATAGTTAGCAGCCTTAACTATTTCAGCATGATAAATTAGAAAGGATAATATTTTAAGAATCGCTTAAAATCTTTTTGGCTTAAGAGTGTAAAAAGCCATCAAACTTTTTTAAAAAAATAATTAAGTCCCTCTCCTTTTTTTTTGCACTCAATTGAGTAATTGAACTTTCAAAATGCATCAAAAAGGCCTCCAAACTTCTTTAAAAAAAAGAAATTAAGCCATTGCCTCTTTTTTTCCACTCAATTGGGTACTTGAGCTTTCAAAATGCATCAAAAAGACCCTCAAAAATTTTTAAAAAAGCAATTAAGCTCCTGCTCTTATTAAAAATTGTTTTTTTTATAAAAATCGTAAAAAAACTATAAAACGCATCAAAAAGTCTCTTTAACAATTAACTTTAATTGTTGATTGTTAAAGTTAACAACCCCTAATTTTTTTCAATTAAAGTTATCACGTGTCGCAACACAACATGACATATGGCGAAAAATGATAAAAAAATAAAAATCAATAAAAGTTATAGAAAATTTATAAAATATTTCTTTTGGTACGATAATTTTTATAAATTTTTTAATGAAATTTATTTCTTTACATTTTGTATAGTTTTCTTTATGACTTTATAAAATTTTATAATTTTTTTTATATTTCTATATATTTTATAATATTTTATGATTTTTATATTTTTCTAATTTTTAATAAATTTTTAATATTTTAAATTTTATTAAGTTTAATAATATTTATAGCTTTAATTTATTTTAATTTTTTATAATTTTTTTTTCTAGTTTTTAATAAAAAGGTAATTACCATATAAATCAAAAAAATAAAAATAATTATCACTGGAAAATTTTCACATAATTCATGGTTAAAAAGGAAAGGTAAATATCATCCCATGTGCTTGCCAATAGGTGGGTCAATATTAGAAACATATGAAAAGATTAGAAAGGGTAAGGAGATTTAATTAACACTCATATATACTCTTTTTGACACAAATCTCAAAACTGCAAATAGCTCTTCTCAATCTATAAATAGGAGGATAATGCATTTTAATGCAGTTGAACTTACGTCCTCCTACACTGACAACAATAACTATGTCAATTAAGCTAAAACTCAATCAGCAACATTTGATCTTTTAAAAATAGTTGAATTGACCATTAACCTTTTTAAAAATTTGAATTGCTATTTTCTAATAAAAATGTTGGCTAAAACATTAAATTTTAAACATGACAAATCCCATGGCAATTCAGATGTATTTTATGATATATTTTTATTTTTATAATTTTGAATTAATTTTTTACATGGTGTATAAGACAAAATGTGTCATATCTTTACAAAAAATGATGTTTTAATCAACATTTTAATTAGAAAATGATAATTTAATTCTTTTTAAAAGGTTAATAATCAAATTTAGGATTAAAAAAATAATGGTCAAATTTAATAAAAATGTAAACATTAAGAACTAAAATTATCATTATACGTTTAATTGTTTCCTTTCATTCTCCTATGCAACTATATAATTACATTGCAATTTACAAAACTATTACATCTAAAATAAAAAGAAGTAAAATTGTGGTTGAGCTGAAAGATAGCATAAATAAAAAATTTGTTGCTCATGAGCCTAAAACTCTCCCTATTATAGATAAGCAACTTCGTACACATCACTTCTCTAGTTGCTGCCTCTGCCACCATATTAATCTTTTCACTTCTCAATTACAACAGCAAATACAATTATGAGTAAACAAGATTACTGAAAAGTGAACTATTAGTAGATGAAATCCTTGGATGGCAGGGGTGAAGCCAAAAAATTCTTTTAGGGGAAGAAATTAAATTTTAAATTTTTTGATAGTAAAAATGTAATTTCACGATTTTAATAGTTTATATTTTTATAATATTTAAAAGATTAAATTAAATTTGTATCATTTTAAGGGGGCCCAAAGTGTAATTTCACATTTACTTATTTAAAATTTTAAAAAAATTTAAAATCTTAAATAGAAAATTTTTCATTTTAGGAAGACCAGACCTTGTGAACCCCCTAGCTACGCCATTGCTTCGGTGAATGCAATACAAAAAGCTTTTTCCATATTTGAACCTAAAAAAAAAACTTTTGCTATAAATATTACACAGAGAATTAAGGGTCTGTTTGATTGCCAGTAAAATGTTTTCCGTAAAATGATTTCTGGAAAATGTTTTACTTTTCTGTAAAATGATTTACTGGAAAATATTTTCTGGTGTTTGATTGAATCTGTGTAAAATATTTTCTGTTGTTTGGCAGATTTCCTGAAAATATTTTCTGGAAAAGTTGTTTTTACATATATTAATATATATTAATAAATTTTTATATCAAGCTAATTATAATTGCATTAATAATTTTTTGAGAAATTAAACTACTTTATGTGTCCAATACTTCAACAAATATTAATATATTTATAATTGGATGAAAAAAGAATCACATTATAAGTTATAATTGGAAGAAAAAAGAATAATCGGATATTAATGTTCTAAAAAAACTAAAGGAATCACATTATAAGTTATAATTTTCAATATCAAAATTTATAGAGACCAATTTAAAATCTAGATTATAGAGACCAGTTTAATATCTAGATTATAGATTATAGTTTGAGGATGTACTAATTGGATTTTTCGTAAAAGATTTTGATATCGATTACTTGTAAATAAAGAAAAACGAATAAATTCAGAAAAAAAAAGATAGAAGAAATAATTAACATTTATGAGATAGCAATTATTATCAAAGAAGATTGACTGTTAAATCATAAGAGTTGAATTCTGTTATGATTTGCTATAAAAGTATAATGTTCTATACATATTTGATGCATTTTGTATCACATGAGTTGCTGAAAAAATTTTCATTTCTCAAGATTTGACATAATAATCAATGCCATTAACATTGAAACCGGAATCTAGAATTTTAAACTTCTAAAATTAACCCTAAACGAAAATTTATCCCATAAGAAACAACACAAGCTTCATATATATATATATATGAAAAAACTCAAAGAATAGACCAAAGTAATGAACAAGGCTGAGAAGAGGCTCAAACTGTTGAGGAAGAAGCTTTAGTCCCTCAAGTTAGTGCCTAGTTTGGAAGATTCAGAGCACTCTGCGGCAGTTTCTTATATTTCATCCACAAGCAGTTCAGGTACCAAAAACCCAGAAAGAACAGCTTCCAAGTCTCAAAATGCAGTTCCAAGAATTTTCAAAAAATATGGAGGAAAATGCATCAGACACCACTACATCTATACCAAGCTTTAAAATTTCTTTCAGCAGAGAAAATTGTTTTTCTTCATGTGAAAACTCCAGTTCTAAATCGAGTCCATAAAGATCCAAAAGTTGATGACACAAGGACAAGGTAATAGAACACAAAGTGACAGAATTTCTCTCGCGCATTGAAACATAAATGGGGGAATGCATGTAATAGAACTATGATGTAGCTATGATGCAGTAAAATCCTTATTAAAAATTAAAAGTCTAATAATTCCATGGGAACCTTACCAAATACAGATTTTAGATTTCAACATATACAGATTTCAGAAGCTCACTCTTCAGCAAATAAATCATATAGGACTTTAATTAAGGACTTCATATAGGACTTCAGCAAATGAAAAATTTATGAAAAAATTAAGTAATTAAATGTAATTAATTACTATTAATATGTTTTTCCACTCAGAAAACATATGTTTGATAATTAAAGAACATAATGAAAAAAAATAGAATACGGACAATGGTTTTGTGATTCAACCTTGAGAACTTCCAAGTTTGGGCAACTTTGTATTAACAAGCAGTGATCTTCTGTGTCGAGTAATGCATAAAGGAGATCCAATTCTTTAAACAACGGTGCAAAAGGAAACACAATTGGCATTTCATTCTTCCCCATGTAGGTTAAACCCAAACGACATAACCTCGAGGGGAATGTTACAGCAGCATACCCATCAAGTTGGTTGTAGAAAGAACCACCGTTGAATTCTTCTAAAACAGCAGCAGCATGAAAGAAACCGACGAGATCTAAAATTTCACAATCACTAATTTTCACAGAGACCAAATTACGACAATTTCTGGCAATAAGTTGGAGATCTTCAAAACCAACTTTTACAAGATCCGTCATGTAAAAGTTTAAAGTCTCAAGAACTGAATTATTCATCGCAATCTCATGAATCCATCGACCATATTTCTCAATAATTGAGCTGTCTTCCAAGAACAAGGTTCTTAATTGCCTACGCCAACATGTAAAGAAATAAATCATATGAAAGAACCAAGGTAGTTTGTCTGTCAGATTCTACTCCTACTTATGTTTATGAGGCTATGACTCATTTTCATTTGCAAGGTGTTGTTTACAATGAGTTGCAGGCTCTTATCAACAAAAACCCTTGGAGTTTATGTCCTCTTATTGCAGCACATGGTCTATAGGACTGCCAGTATCAAAGGAAGCCATTTTCTCTAGCATCAAATACTAACAAATTTAACTTCTAACTAGATAAGTAATAAACTGCGACCAACGACAAAACCATGGATTAAACTACATTTGACTACATTTGATGCTGTTAGAACATCAAAAGCATGGATTAAAATCTAATCTGCGACCAACGATACAGTGGTAACTACAGAAGACTGTAGGCACAGATCAGTGAGAGCAGAGGTGACATTCAGCATAAACAGGGGACAAAATCTTTCTAACTATGGACAAGAAACCGATTCACAAAACTATGGACAAGAAACCAATAACATAAAGGAACTAACCCAGAAACCGATTCACAAAACTATGGACAAGAAAATATACCTTTCTAAAGCAAGTCTGCGAAGAAAGTCTGCCCAAGACAAGCCAAACACCACAGCCAAACTAGCAGAAAACCCAAGCAAGAGATCTCAGACAAAAACAAGCAGAAAATCCCCAAATTAATTTATAAAAGGAAGAAGAAATCAAGGGGGGAAAAGGAGCCCGAAACCAGATCAAGGGAGAACGAAAGGGAGAAGGGAGAACGAAACCAGATCGGTGTAGAGAGGAGAAGGGAGAATGAAAGGGAGAACGAGGGTGTAGAGAAGGGAGAACGCCGGAAATTCCAGAAAATGTCTTACTGATTCCAAATCGGTAAGGCGTTTTCCATAAATTGGGGCCTTTTTTACCCGTGTTTGTAAAACATTTTCCCTTAGGATTTCATTTTACACCAATCAAACACTGGAAAATCCGTAAAATATTTTCCGGAAAATATTTTCCACCAATCAAACAGAGCCTAAATGTATGCCTATGTTACATAATATAGATATAAAAGTAGGATCATTCACTTTTTTCCAATATTCTTATATATTTTGAAGGGTGTTAGAGAGCCAAATTTCTACTTTCATATTTGGATATTCGTCATGAATTAAAGGTGTACGTAATACTTGAGTTTGCATTTGAAATAGAAAAAAAAATTAAATTCGATTTGATAATTATCAGTCGAGCTAGAGTTCAAATGGTTTGAATTAGCGATTAAATTAAAGTCAAACATCTTAAAGTTTAATTTAAGTATCTTGTGAGCATAATCGTACTTCTTATATATTCTCATATAATTGACCTTCTTATATATTATTATATATAAATTAAGACGTTCACCGCTCTGGGTGTAGTATAGATTTGACTCGCACTAGTGATGTTTATTGATTGGGTTTTACTTTTTGTAGTTCAAAAACAAAAAAGAAAAAAAAAGGAAAAAGAAAAGGCATGGCAATGATGCTTCTAATTTTAACCCACTTAATAACAACAAGCACATGCTAAGCACTAACGGTGTTTATTGTTTGGGTTTTACTTTTTGTATTTTAAAAACAAAAAAAAAAGGCATGGCAAAGATGCTTCTATTTTTAACCCACCTATTAACACCAAGCACATAACAATCAATAATAATAACTATTATTTCAAAAAATAAAAATAATTATCACCAAATGGAAAATCTTCACATAATTCATGGGTTAAAAGGAAAGAAAGTCTACTCTATAAATATCATCCAATGTGCTTGCTAATTGGTAGGTTAAAATTATAAATATATAAAAAGTGTTAAGGAGATTTGATTAAAATTAGATACATATAAAAAGAGTAAGGAGATTTAATTAACACCCAATCATAAATTAAACAATTAATATTTATAATTTTTTTATCTATTTGACATTTATTTATTTTTAAACTAAATTTAGCCTACTTTTTAAAACAAAGTAAATGTATGATTGAGCTGAAAGATAACATAAGTATAAAATTTTCCCTGTGCATAGATAAGTAACTTCGTATATATCACTTCTCTAATTACTGTCACTGCCACCATATTAATCTTTTCACTCCTCAATTACATTAATAATTACAATTATGAGTTAAAAATATTATTGAAAAGTGAATTATTAGTAGATGAAATCCTTGGGTGGTGGGGGTGAAGCCAAAAAAAAATTTTAGGGCTAAAATTATCATTAAACCTTTAATTAATTCCTTTTCTTCTCCTATGATATTCTATAATTACATTACAATTTACAACACTATTTCATAAAAGAAAAAAAGAGTAAATTTATGGTTGAGCCTGAAGATAAAAGAAATGGAAAACTTGTTGCCGGTGAAGCTAAAACTCTCCCTATGTATAGATAAGTAACTTCATACACATCACTTCTCTAGTTGTTGGCACTGCCACCGTATTAAATTTTTCACTCCTCAATTACAACAATAAATACAATTATGAGTAAACAACATTACTGGAAAATGAAATATTAGTAGATGAAGTCCTTGGGTCAAGGAGTGACGAAAAAATGCAAAAATTATCATTATACCTTTAATTAATTCATTTCCTTCTTCTATGCAATTCTATAGTTACATTACAATTTACAAAGCTATTCCATCAAAAACAAAAAGGGTAAATTTGTGGCATAGACTCTCCCTATGTATAAATAAGCAACTTCGTACACATCACTTATCTAGTTATTGCCACTGCCACTGCCATTACCACCATATTAATTTTTTCACTCCTCAATCACAATAATAAATACAATTATGAGTAAACAACATTATTGAAAAGTGAACTACTAGTAGATGAATGCCTAGTTTAGGTATGCTTATCACAAAAATATTTTTGAGGAGAAGCTAAAATTTTGAGCTTTTGAAAAAGATACTTTTGGGCCAATTTTTGGCTTGGGAAAAATATTTTCTCTCTCAAAAAGAAACTTATTTAGAAATGCTTTTGTTCTAAAAGTGTTGGCTATTTTAACCTTCTAACTCAAAAAATTTAATATTTACAAAAATAACCAATGAATAGTAGATTTGGGTTTTGGGAACCCAATGGTCAACACTACCTAATGTTTTGGTCTCATGATTATCTAATGATTGTGTCAAGCTTTGAAAATGATTTTTTTGAATTTAGAAATCCAGTAGCCGACACTAAGGTATTTTTTTAAATCGTATCATACTAGTATACAAAAATATCAATATTTAAAAAAAATTGTTTTGACCACATAATGACCAGCTATGGTCGACGATTTTAGGTTGAAGTAGCTCATTTGTAGTAAGGGACTATAGTGACTGAGTAGGGGTAAAATTAAAAAAAAACTTGTTTTAAATTGGCCAAGCTAGTGTCAGCCAATGAAAGGTCAAATTGGCCATGGTCAATGCTGACGTAGACCTGACACAAGCAGAGGCCTATCCTTTCAACTTTTATTTTTCCTTTCATTTCATTTTCATTTCCATTTCTATTTCATTTAATTTTTTCCATTTAAATTTATTTATTTCTCATTTCAATTTTTTTTTTCATTTCAGTTTTTGTTTTCATTTAAATTTATAATTTATTTCCATTTAAACTTTCATTTCATTTCATATTCATTTATCATTTCATTTCATATTCATATTTCATTTAACATTTCATTTTATTAATTTTTTCATTTAAATTTATTTTTTTCTTAATATATTATTTTTTTTCATATTAATCACAACTAGTCTCATTTCAAGTTATCTTTTTTCAATTCAATTTTTTTCAATTCATTTCATATTTTTTTCATATTAATTAAAAATAGTCTCAATATCAGGATCATTTAAAATTTTTTCTTAATTTAAATATCATTCCATTATAAAAATTTAAATTCCATTTAAATTAAAAATATTTCTCATTTTATTTTTTGGATTTTTTTTTATTTTTTAGGCCTGAAATGATAGGTCAAATCGTAGGCACTAAGCCTGTGCCAGCCACTGATATACCATTTCCCAAGCTGCCGCCCTAACATGTCTTTTCATCTTTCTTTCTTTTTTTCATTTCATTTCTTCCCTTTCATTTCATTTGTAATTCCATTTCCATTTCCATTTCATTTCATTTAAATTATTTTTTCTATTTAAATTTAATTATTTTTCATTTCAAAATTTTTATTTTCAATTTCAGTTTTTGTTTTCATTTAAACTTATAATTTATTTTCATTTAAACTTTCATTCCATTTCATAATCATCATTTTATTTCATATTCATTTAACATTTCATTTCATATTCATGTTTCATTTAACATTTCATTTCAATATTTTTTTTCATTTAAATTTATTTTTTTTCTAATATACAATTTTTTTTTCATATTAATCAAAGTAGTCTCATTTCAATTGATATTTTCTCAATTCAATTTTTTTTCAATTTATTTCATATTTATTTCATATTAATTAAAAATAGTCTCAATATCAAGGACATTTAAAATTTTTCATATTTTATTTAAATTTATTCTCAATTTAAATATCATTCCATTACAAAATTTTAAATTTCATTTAAATTCAAAAAAATTCTCATTTCATTTTAATTGAGTTTTTTTTTTTAGGCTTGAAATGTTGGGTCAAATCCTAGGCACTAGGCCTGCTGGTGCTAGCCACTGACGTTTCATTTTCCAAGCCTATCGCAGGTCTGGCCTAACATGTCCTTTCATCTTTCTTTTTTTCATTTTATTTCATTTCTTCAATTTCATTTAATTTGTATTTCCATTTCATTTAAATTATCTTTATTCCCATTTTAATTTAATTTTTTTTGTCATTTCATTTAAATTATTTTTTTTCCATTTAAATCTAATTTTGTTCTCAGTTCATTTAAATTATCTTTCTTCCCATCTTAATTTAAATTTTTTATCTTATTTCATTTAAATTATTTTTTTCAATTTAAATTTAATTTTTGTCCTCATTTCATTCAAATTATCTTTCTTTCCATTTTAATTTATTTTTTTCTCATTTCATTTAAATTTAATTTTTTCTCTTTTCATTTAAATTATCTTTCTTTCCATTTTAATTTACGTTTTTTTCATATTAATTTTTCTCTTATTGTAATTTATTTCATTTTAATGTGCTTTAAATTAAATATGTATGTATATTGTATTATATTTAATCAACTGTATAATTTGAATAAAGTATATCATTTGTATAATTTTTCATATTTTTACAATGTTTTTACAAGAACATGCGCTCAATAATATATCATTCGTCATCTTCGAGTCCGACATTACTAGACGATTGACCGAAAACGTAGACACGATGTGGGCAAGTTGATCGGTTGTGTCCGAATGTTCGACACACAGTGCACAGTTTGGGTTCGCCCATCTCCCTGGCGTCAATGTCATTTCGAATTCTTGTCGATTGTGGTCGACCTTTAGGATGTGTACGAAGACTACGGTCAGGCACAATCTCAAAAGCAGGCGGTGGAACTTCCCAGTTTGAGACATCGGTTCAAACAGATTACCGAATTAGATTTTAAAATGGTAAATAAGTTGAAATTAAAAATAAACAAATTAGATTTTAAAGTTTTCTATGTAACACCCTAACCCATATCCAGGGTTATAAATCATTACCAAAGATTACGGAACATTTTCAAATAATTCAAGTAAAATACTATTCATTTTTTGAGAACAATCATAATATCCCTTAATTAGACCCTCGAGGTCCAATATGAACATTAGAACTGAATCGGAACTAATTCGGGACCACTAAGAATTTTTCGTAAAATTTCAAAATTTTTCTCAAGCACAGGGCTCACATGCCCGTGTGACCCAGGGACACGCCCGTGTGACCCTTAGACATGCCTGTGCTTCAAGCCTTGTCTTACCCCGTGTAACTTTCTAACTATGCCACACGGCCAAGTCACATGCCCATGTGCCAGGCCGTGTAGTTAATTTAATTTTTCTTAAAAGATGTGCAGTTTTCACACGGCTGAGACACACGTCCGTGTCTCTGTCAGTGTGATCATTTCTGAGCATTCTGCTTCTAAATTTTAAGATACAGGGGACACACGGCCAAACAACATGCCCATATGCCCGGCCGTGTGTAACACACGATCAAGACACACGCTCGTGTGTCTACTCGTGTGAACGAAAATAGGCCATTTCAAGGTCACATTTCTCACCCACTTTACAATCAACCTGCATATAACATTTTCATATACTAATATAGCTCAGCCAAGCAACCAATTCAGGCCAAATATTAAGATCTTAATCTAATATGTCATCACACATCTCATTTGCATAAACTTACCATGTAGTTTCTTTCATTAACTACTATTAGCTACTACCAAATACAGGCACATAAACAAACATATATGTATAAAAGCTGTTCATGACCACACTACAAGTTACTTTCTTTTCATTCTATCCTATACATGCCATATAAACCTTAATTTACGTAACAAAAGCTACCAGAATAATTTGGATAGTGTAGCTTCATGTGTTGATCCGATTCCTCTGAACTCTCGTCAATCTACACAGAGCATTAAACACACAACAATAAGCTTAAGGAAGCTTAAATAAGTTCATAGGCTCAAAACATAAATATTACCAAAATATAATAACAATTCAATAAACAAGTATTTTACTATTATTTCCTGCCATTCACAATTTCAAACGGTAAATTCAATTAATTGAGCTCAATATCAATATCTAATTAGATTCCAACACTTAGCTTCAAATATCACTTACCAACCCTTCTTAAATTAGAGAACGTCTTACGGATTGGAATACGTCGTTTACTTAATGCCACAATTCACTTTGGTCTTGCACACACACTTTTCCATGGCCTTGCCATGTCTTTCACACTTTATCACATTGCCATAGCTCAACTATGGTCTTACACTTACACACATATAACTGCCATGGTTCAACCATGGTCTTGCGATCACTTTTACAATGCCATAACTCAGTTATAGTCTTTTCACTGAAATGCCATAGCTTAGCTATGGTCTTACATTCCACACTTTACCATAGACCAACCATGGTCTTATCCGTCAATTCATCACTGATTACTAAACGAACGTACTCAATCCTGCGTTTCTCTTAATTTAAACTTTCAATTCAATTCTCACATTATTATAATAATCATAATTCAATATCAAAAATGTAAATTAAAATGTTATATCATTTCTAATTTAACAATTAAACGTGAAAGTTCAGCCATATGAACTTCCTGGGCTAATTCGTAGAAGTTGTAAAATTTCAGGAACTAATCGAAAATTTTCTCTTTTCCACGTTTATCTTCGGATTCTCGATCTATAAAATAGAATTTTCCATTTATTAGCATTCAATTAAATTCTGATTCACTTTACATTTTATACCCTTCAATTTTTAAAATTACACATTTACCCCAAAATTTATAGTTTTTACAATTTAGTCCCCGTGCAATTCACACATCCATTAAGCTAATTTTTTTCTCAATTAACACGTAATTCCACCATTCTAGACTACTACACAATCTTTGATAATCAAAATTTCAACACTAAACCCTATTTCTTAATATTTTTTCCCAATTAGGTCTTAAAAATCATTTTCTAACAAAATCACTTAAAAAAAGCATCATATAATGAAATTATAGCTTCAAATACATGTAAGTTCATCATAAACATACAGCACTCATTCATGGTAAATTTTAAAGTCACCCATAAATCAAAAACTAATGAATTAAATACTTGGACCTAGTTGTAAAAGTCAGAAAAACATAAAAATTACAAAAAAAATAGCAAGAATTGAACTTACATGTAGTAAAAGTATAAAAAACCAGTTTAAGAGGCTCTTTGATGGCCAGAGAAAGATGAAGAGTTTTCTAGATTTCTTTTTAGTCCCAATTTTATCTACTTTAATTTTATTTATTTTCCCATTTTGCCTCTTAATCACCTTCCAGCCTCCACCGTTTCAGCCATTCACTTTAGAGCTAATTTCCCTTTAAATCCTCACTCATTTAACACTTGAGCTATTTAATCACTGTAGCAAATTTTGCATATTTTTCAATTTAGTCCTTTTTACTTAATTAACTATCAAAATGTTAAAATTTTCTAACGAAACTTTAATAATAACTCAATAATATTCCATAAATATGTCTAAAAATAATTATGGCTCAATTTATGAATCCTAGGTCTCGATACCTCGTTTTTAACCTTGTTTACCTAATAATTTCTTTTAATTCACAAAATTCACTAATTCAAAAATACTTCTAAAATTATACTTGACTAATATATATTAATTCATTAAATTTTTAAACTCACTTGTCAAATTTAGTGATCTCGAATCACTGTTTCCGACACCACTGAAAATTAGGCCATTACATTCTAGGCATTTCTTCTCCCATTTTCATTTCAAACAGACATAGGGAGAGCTCCTTGAGCTGGTTTTGCATATTTTTTATTCATATCAGGATCGAGTGGAAAATCAAAGAAAATGGATAATTACCAAAATGCCCCTAAATCTTGGTATTTATGCAATTTAGCCAGTTAAATTCGTATGAACTGTATTTTGTATAATTTTGATTAAAGTGAGTGTTAATCAGTGATTATATTGTGATCAAACTAATGTATATATATTAGTATGCAAGTTGACATGTTATGAAATGACGTAAATTCAACTACGTACGATGATTACTGAGTCTCGTTTGAACCTTAGAAATTCAAAGGATACAAATGATATGTCATTAGGGTTCCCGATTTGGCTGTGATCCTGCATGTGTTGCGAACACACCGCAACTCTCTTGAGCTTCCAGATACTTAGCTCTCATGAGCTTCCTAATTAACAGCTCTCTTGAGCTTCTCGATATTTGGCTCACAAGAGCTTCCCGATATACAGCTCATATGAGCTTCCCATTATATGGCTCGAAAAAGCTTCCTGTTTACAGCTCATATAAGCATACATGCATATGAATTGACGGATTATAGTTTTGTACACTTCATGTGTACTACCCCGAGTATCTAATGATATTCTAAAAGGTTCAATAGGAAATGTTTTGTTACGAGACGATATGAGTTTGATATGAACTAATATAGGTATATATATGAAATGCATGGAAATGATGGTACATGATATATGTGTTGAAACCATTTTTTGAAAACAAGGATCGACTTTATATTTTGAAAAGAAAACAAAAATTGGGAGTCGCCACCAATCTTTTTTGTTTAGGTGCGATCGAATCACCTAGAAATTTAGTCATTTTAATAAAACATTTTGGTTTACTAAAACAACGACTCTGGTCTACGAAATTTGAGAAAAAGGGTTCGAGAGTTGGTTAAGTACGAGGAAGGATTAGCACCCTCGTAATGCCCAAAATTGGTACCTAATTGATTAATTAATGTCTTAATGTCAAAATTTAAAAATTTGAAAAGAATTTAGAATACGATCATTTTTTTATGTTGATCCATACGAAGAAATTGCTTGAGTAAATCGAAATGGGTTCTAAAAACCTTCTAGTCCAAAGTAATAAAATGCTACATCCAGTACGTTAGGACACAACATTTTAGACCCTCGAGAATAAGTTAGTCTTTTGATTTTCAAAATTCACGTGTTTTAATTTTAAAAGGTTATTCGGTCATTTGGATCAAACGAGAAAAATCGAAACCCAGTACGTTAGGGCACGATCTCTCGAATTTCCAAATACAGAGCATTGCCTTACTTCGAAAATTTCTTTGTTTCTTAAAAATTTTATGAAACGTAAGTTTAAAATGACATGGGCTATTTTGAAGCATAATACAAATATAATCAATTATATTTAAACGCAGTTCATGGGGAATAATAATGCAATAATATAAAACAACTATACACGTCAAGAATATATGATAAACGATATGATAATACTAATGTACTATAATAGTCATAGTAATATTAACAAACAAATTACAATAATAATACATATGAATATGAATAAGTAAAGATGAAATAAATAAATAATAGTGATGACAATAATAATAAAGTAATGAATAAATAAATATAAGGGAAAATGTTTAAAAATATTGGAAGTAAAGAACCAAATTAAAATAAATAATATTTAAAGCACAATTTGTAATAAAACATATATAATAACATGACAATAATAATAACAGTAGTAATAAATAAATAAATAATGATAATAAAAATAATAGTAAATAAAATAAAGATAAAATTAATAATGATAGTAACGAATATAAATAATAATAGTAAAAATAATAATAATGATAATACAAATTAATAATAATGATGATATAAGTAAAAATATAAGTAAATGCAAAAGGAAACATATAATGAAGTAATAATATAAAATTAATTAGCCTAATAATATGATAATAATATTAGTAACAATACAATAATAGTAATAAGGTAGAAAAGATAATAATAACGTACTAATAAGAATAATAATATAATAATAATTATGGAAATAATAATAATATTTTAAATAAGATAATAATAATAGATAGAATGTAGTAGTAATAATATGTTAATAAAAGTAAGAGTAATAAAAATAAAAATAAAAATAATAGTAAATATAATAAATATAATAATAAAAGATAATAATAAAAATAATTAATTGGAAAATAAAATAGCAAAATAATGAGAAAGGACTAAATTGAACTTAAAACGAAAGTTTGGGGCAAATTTAAAATAAATAAAAAGGAAATGGATCACATTGAATGCGCGAATAACAAGGGACCAAAAGGGAAATTTTCCCTTCCCCCGAAACGCACAGCTTCTAAATGGACTAAATTGGAAACAAAAAAAATTAAAGGGCAAAAATTAAAATTTAAAAAAACTTGATTGCAAAACCTTAAAAAAGCGGAAGGGCCAAAAGCGCAAATAACCCTTCCGCTTAAAAACACACGGATCCTAGGCTGAGTGGGTCGGGTCGGATCTGGTCGTTGGTAAAACGACGTCATTTTGGTGCCTGAGGGAGTTGGCCAAAACGGCATCGTTTTGACACCCTATAAAAGCCAATTTTTTTTTAAAAAATTCATTTTCTTCAAATCCCTTCTAAAAAAAAACTAAAGACTCTCAAACTCTCTCTCCCTCTTCACACTCCAGCCATGGCTCCGGCCATGCGCCGCCACGCCGCCACTGGCAACCACAGTATACGGTGGTCAGACACTCAGGTACTTTTTTTTATTAAAAAAAGGTCTTTTAAATATATAAACATATATTTTTAAAAAATAAAATAAAAAAAATATGTATATATAATGGATTTCGAAAGAGAGAATAGAAAGAAAAAAAAAACAAAATAAAAACCTTGGCTTGCTTTTATTCTTCAATCTGTTTGCTGTTTCTTTATTGATTTTTTATTTTTGAATCTTTGTTTCTTTATTTGATGTGTGTCCTCCATTTTACATTTAAAATGTGATGGCTTCTATAGCCATTTTACAATGTTTTTTAATCTATTCTATTGTTTGTTGAGTGTTTGGTTCATCTTTGCAAGGTAGTTGACGACGGTGGAGCAGGTGGCTGACAGAGGAGTGGCGGTAGGTGGTGGCAGAGGTCAAAAAACCTAGGTGCGGCTTCGAATTTAGGGGCTAGGGTTTGTTCTCTTTTTTTTATTTGGGCTGTTAGGGTTAGTTTGGGCTTAGGTTAATATTGGGTTTAGGTTGGGTTAGGTTTGGGGTTTTGTTTTGGCCCGAGCCAAAATTGGACTAAACAATATGGATATAATGATATAGATGATATATTTTTATGAAAAAACAGTAAGAGAATGATATGTATCCTGACATAAATATATGTGAATATCTTTGATCTGTTGATATATGAAAATTATTTAAATTGAGATGAGTAATAAACTCAAGTGTGACATGTTGAGAAAATAAGTTTATCAGTTTTGAATTTATATGAAATATGTTCAAGTACACTAATAAGTGTTGTTGTTTGATGCTTAGGCAAGTGTCAAGCTATTGGTCGAATGGTAATATGTTTATTTATAAGATGCATTGAAAGGGTAAGTACTCAAATGAAAATATGCTAGTGTTCATGAGATAGTAGTAATGTTTAAGTTATGCAATTTCTTATGAAATGACTTATCATGTGATTAATTCGAAAAAAAAGCTATGTTTAAATGCACTAGCTTGTGGCTATGGTTGAATGATATGCTTATGACTGGTGTGTTATGCTTATGGAATGAGTGTGGAAAGTAAAGAAATGCAAATGAAAATAAAGAAATTTAGAAGAGTTAAAGTTGTTTAAAATCTTACTATGCTAGGAATAATATGTATAAGTAATGATGTGGATTTATTCACCTTGTGAGTTGTTGAATATAACTTCATGAGTATTGTGGTATAAATATTGGATTATTATTGATATGTATAAATTTCATATTTGAAATAAATTGATATGATTAAAGTTTATACGAGCTTACTAAACATTCATTGCTTACGTAGCTATTTTTCTTTACTTTTTAGATTATCAAAAGCTCGATTGGGTTGGATGCTTGTCAGAGTTATATCACACTATCCATCGGTTCTATCTGTACTTTGAATGTTTTTATTCTAGTTATAATGGCATGTATAGGTTATTTTTGGCTAAATGTTGGCCTATATGTGTTTTGTTTAGCTTAGCCACTCATTTGTCTTATGTTTTGGTATTTTGATATGTGCATAATTTGCCTTAAAATGTTGATGTGTGGAATGATTTATGGTTGAATGGTGAAAGGTAAAATAGTAGCTGAAAATGCATATGAGGTACATTTTATAACTTTGTAACGCCCCAAAAATTATTTAATATTTATTTTTGTATGTTTGTGACACAATTGTATGTCTGCTTTAGTGGTTAAGTGCTCTGGGAAGTGTCTGAGAGGTACCAAGTTCAAGCATTAGCTTGGGTAAATTTTGTTTTTAAATGAATAAACCCCTATCTCTAATCAGTAGGCTTATAAATATATGTTGGTAAAATATGTCAGAATGGGCCTGCTGGTTTGGTGGTTAAGTGGAATGTCAGTGTGATGGGGGTCTTGAGTTCGAATCTTTGTACGGGTAAGGGGGATGTTTTTTTTGTACTTGTGCCGTGAATGAGTTTAAAATATGGTAAAATGCCGAGTGTTTAATATGTGTGGGAGGTTGTGGATGGTTTAGGGTGTTTGGATTGGAGAGTCTTGTAGAGAGATTTGAGGAGTAAAAATAGGAGAAATTAAGGGATTGTGATAAGATTAGCTTTTTTTTTCAAAATTCAGATTTTCCTTTCCCAGTTTTGCTGAAGCCGAATTTTTTTGTTCTTTCTCACCTGCCGAAAGTTTCCTTTAGTTTTTCCCTCTCCATTTTTCTCTTTTATTTTATTCTCTTAGTTCAGTAATTCCCTCTTTTCTTGTTTGCTGCGGATTTCTTTCGTTTCACAACCCTCTTCTTGTGGTCGCGACTGGTTTCTTCAATATCTTGAGCAGTGACGGTAAGTTTTGCTATTATAGCTTCCATCCTATTGTTGTTCTTTCTCTAATGGGAGTTCTATTTCTTTTTAGGAGACCTTTAGGCGACTGTAGAAATTTCAGACGGTGTCGTTTAACTGCAAATCCACTGTTGTTCGTCAAAGATAAGGTTGTCTGTAGTTTCTGGAAATTTTTTGTTCATAATGATTCGATTAAAAGTGACTGATTGGAGGGGTACTTCTGTTCCTGCATGGTTGCAGCCGAATTATTGTTCCTTTGGCCTCTGTCTTTGCCTCTTTCAATAATCATTTTCCCATTCCACGTTTTCGCTCATTCGGTAAGTGAGGTGCGTCTGCTTTTTGGTTAGTCAATTAATGGTTACTAAAGGTTGTTTTATGGCTAGGACTCGATCAAAGAGTAGTGGGTTGTTGATTGACACTTTGGCAATAGGGAATCACCATTCTGTTTTTCGTCTGAGGTAAGTTATAGTGATTGGAAGTCGTTGGGCTGATCATAACTTCGTTTAGTTTTGTTGATATCATTGATTTTTGAGCTTGGGGTTGTCGACTCTTGGTCTTGGAATGCTCGTGGTTGAGTTAGCAACGGAAATAGACCAGGTGTATAATCACATCACTAAAAACGCTAGTCGGGGAAAAGTCGAAAAGTGAGACTATCGACACCACACAGGGGTGTGACCCTCTGTGTGGTAGGCCTTGTGACCAAACATGAGCGTATGATCGACGAGGCTAGCCATGTGCGATTCATGGGTAAAGCCGAATTAGGCTGTGTGGGCCACATGGGGCGTAGGCCCACACGGGCTGGCAACATGGGCATGTTGTCGGCCCATTTTTCGCTATTGGATGTTAAGGTTGCACAGGTCACCCGAGACGGTTGTGAACCTACTGTAGGGTCGGTAAGCTTACCTAGACCCCTAATTGACTGAAGACTGTTATATCAACGTACGATATATATAATTATGATTGTATATTGAGCATGCTATTAAAACTGTATTGAATGCATGTATGATACCATGATTTGACCTGACATGATTGTATGATGCATTGCATGGGGATGGGTTTATATTGATCAGAGGAAGTGTACTGAAAGGCTTCGAGGCATACTACTGTATAGTGCCACATTCAGTGCTACTTGGAGTGTAGTGATGGGTGGGGTGATTATATCCCCACATGGAGTGTAAGGTTGGACGGAGATGGAGTGTAGAGGCTGACTGGGTAGGATTTTGTGATTGCATATCTGATACTGTAATGGGCCAAGGCCCTAATGTGTGACTGCACCTGTATTGAGATAGGCTAAGGCCCTAACTGAAACTGGACCTGATACTGAGAAAGGGCTTAGGCCCAGATTGTATTTACTTTCTATCTGCTTATATATATGGGACTACACACTGAGTTTCTGTAAACTCACCCTTCTGATTTATCTGTACAGGTAATCCCCAGTCATAGGCGGATCGATGCGGAAGAAGATTCAGCGGTGGCCACACGACCTACTTCATTCCATTTAAGTACTTAATTTTGATTTTGATTTTATGTTTGGGATTTTACTGTATCATTGCCTTTTTGGATTTAAATTTTTAATTTGATATTTTTATTGTTTTTGATTTATAACTTCTAGTAGTAGGGATAATCGAGTTTTCAAAAAGACTCAAGCGTTTTAACAAAATTGACTCAAATACGCAATAGTTTTAAAAAGCTTCCACAATAAGTGACGTTTTGAAAGTTAATAATGTTTTGAAAGAGAATAGCTTTGGGATAATGAATTACGTTTTGAAAACGAATGACACATCCTAGAATTAACATAAAATAATGTAAAGAGGTTATATAGAAAAGAGGTTTTTGGACGACAACTCACTTTTTCGAAAAACACTACCATGTAACATCTTCAGATTCGGTCATAACGTCTAGGCCGGGTTTGGGGTGTTACAAACTTGGTGTGATCTGGTACTATGCTATAGAAAGTGTATATGTATTTAATGCTATTGAATAAATGGTACAATTGGTACCAAATGGTAAGTTTTAGTAAATGATTTACATGTTGTGTATTAATGCGATTAGACATAAAATTTGGTTGATTACTTGGTTACATGGATTATATGGTTAAACATATTTGTATTTGTCATTTAAGGTGCCGAAGGGCATATTGGTTGTATGTGAATATACTACATGTTTATGAATTGATTTTACTTGTTTTGGATGACATAATATGACTTGTTTATATGTACAATGTTAACTATAGATACATGCCTTGTTGGGTAAGAAAAATGACTTATAAAATAGCCTATTTTCGTCCACACAAGCAGAGACACGGACGTGTGTCTCAGCCATGTGTGACACACAGCCAGGTGACATGACCGTGTATCCCCTGTATCTTTTAAAAGAATATAAATTAGTGAGTTACACGGCCTTAGACACAGGCGTGTCTCTTGACCGTGTGAGTCACACGACTGTGTAACCCCTTCAGTGTAGAAAATATTAAATGTTTTCGAAAATTTTTCTGAGTTTTCTATTTGTTTCTAATATGTATTTTGGGCTCCGATGGCTCATATAAGGGACAATATGTATGATTTTGAATGGTTTTTTACTTGAATGCTATATGATATGGAATGTTTTTATTTTCTGTCTGTTTGATTTATAAACTTTGGTAATGCTCTGTAACCCTATTCTAGAGGCAGATTCGGGTTATAGGTGTTATATTTATTAGTATCAAAGCTATGATTTAGTCGGTTCTCGGGCTGAACGTAGTATATATGAAGTCTAGAAACATATGTCATTATATAACCTGTGATTGTGTGATGTCTCCCAACTCTGATGAGATTCGTTTTACTTATACACAGCAATACTTTCCAACCGAGCTAATTCTGATAATGCTAAAAGCGATACTCAAGTATCTGATTAAAAATGTTACTTATGATGAGATAGAACTCATAAAGGTATGAATAAATGTTTGTAATGATTATGTTGATGATAAATGTTATGTTATACGTGTATACATATGAAAGTCAAATTTTGAGGCTTTATAACTTTCACCCCCTCACCAGTACAGTCTTATACAATAAAATCCGTAAGATTTAGATTGAATAGGCTTACAAGTGTGAAATTGAATAGTTAAATAGCTAAATAAATAATAATACGGTCAAAACTGAGAATGGGTTAGCAAATAATGACAATTCTAGAAGAGATATCAGATTATTCTGAAGATTATTCTAGATATGCAATGTTGCTATTAAAGAAGAAGTTATTCACGAGTAATCGACTTATTCAGGTATGGTATTTAAAGAACGGGTTAATCAGAATTTCTTTTAAATTGATTTCTTTAATGATTGGGATAATGTGGGATCATTAACGATTGTAGTAGTTAGTGGGATAGTGTTGAGATTGCAATGACATCTAAATGAAATTATTATAGTTGAGTATTTTACAGTGATCTCTTTTGGGTATTCTATATGTTCTGTTATTCTCAGAGATATATGTAACTGTTCATTTTCAGATGTGATACTTATCATATAGAAATGCTGGCTAATCATAATATTAGACAGAATTATTATAAGTATGGTTGATTCATGATCGACATTGCTCTATCTTTCTTTGGTTTTATAACCCATTATGTTTGATAGAAGACTTGACGATAAGACTCATATGATGCTATTTTCTACTTCTATTGATTGATGCTCTAAATTACATATATGCAATTTACGTTGCCTCTATCACAACTGTTTCTAGTGCGTATGAACGATATTACTCTTCTGGACTTTCTCTGGGATATCATCGATCTCTTTATCATTCAATGTGGAATTTTATTCTTGAAAATTCAATATAGCTTCACATCTTGGATTTATTATCTCGGTTTTCTTATCATTCTTACAGTCTAATCTTATCTATCAAACATGGTTCATCTGTAAAAGATATTCATTGGGCAGAAGTAACTACATTTATTAATGTTATAAATTCCGGTTCGATCATGGAGCTCGGTGATATGAATCTCAGATTATAGAAGTTGTATTACTGAACTGGTTGTTATTGGGACTATTTTTGGTTTTCCTCTTCTATTTTGGAGTGCACTATTGATGTTGAGGTATTGTTCTCTTTATACTATTGAAAAGTCGGTCCTATTATAGCTCTATAATTTTTAAATTATCTGATGGTTATGGCTTCGGTGTAGCAAAAAGCTTTGATGTTAATAATCGAAATAGCTTTATTGTACATAATCCCTTTCTAGTTTTCGTAAAAGGATTGACATTGGAAAAAGTGTAGAAGGTGAAAGATCGAGCTCAAATTTTTATATTGGTTTTCATTCCTCAGGTAATCTTGATTAATGTCAACAAGTTAAAACGAAATGTTATGTTTTGTTTAAGTTAATGCAGTTTTTAAGAATCTTTGATTAGTATTCTGAAAGAAATGTGATAGATTGTATGTCTAGGTTGTCTTGATAACAAGAAGAATGGATTATTCTGAAATGTTATTATCTGATAGATAAAATCGACTCAGTTGTTTTAATCAGAGTGAGTTATTCATTTGAAAGGTTAATTGAGTTATACGCATTTGAGTTTATCTTCAGGTCTGGGAATAAATTTTGTTCATTTAAGGGTAAATTAATGAACAGTCAGAATGAGAGATTCATATTCTAGTAGGCATGATACATAAATATATCTACTAAATCAGTTCTAATCGGAAAATGGTATTATGGATTATAGTCATCTCGATAGTTAAAGCTATTGCACTTGTGTTAAACAATATTTCTTGACGCTTTCTATATAAAGAGAAACAAATATAAGTTGAAAGATTTCAGATGCAGACATGCTAGAAGCATTAGTCAGAGTTTGATAATTCGAGTTTCTCGGTTATGATTCGTTAGACGATCACTTTGAATTTCTCGATAATTGTACTACTAATGATAAAGTTGTGATAGGAGAATATCATGGCCGTTCAATTAAATTTGGTATAATATCAAATTTTGATGTGACTTCTAATACGAGTTCTGAATCAAAATCAGCTATGATGGACTTATCTGTAGTTTATCATTAAAAAAAAGACAAAAAGACTTGATGAATTTTATTAGGTGAGAAATTTTGAGGACGAATTCGGGTTTTCTTCAACCTCTATCGTAATAGAAGAAATTTTATACCTTCTAATTTTCTTTAACCTCTATCATAATAGAAGAAATACCATCCCCATGTGAAACAATGGGTTTTCTTAGTTCATAATGCTCCTTTTGACAGAGCTTATATAGCTCTTTGACAGGGTGAACCGTCATAATCTCCGGAGTAATCATGGGCTCCAACAGTGGCCTTCTACTCTGGAATACGATTTCCTTATTGTAAAAGATCAATCACATATTTTTTCTGAGAGACCACAAGACCCTTCTTTAATCGAGCAACTTCTATTCTAAGAAAGTATTTCGAAGGACCCAAGTCTTTGATCTCAAACTCCAATGCTAGATGTTCCTTGAGACGCCTTTTTCATCCATATCATCTCCTGTAAGAATGATATCATTGACATAATCTATAATAACTACTATTCTATCTTTTTGTGAATGTCAACAGAACATTGTGTGATCAGCTTGCCTTTGTGAGTAACCTTGTTTTTTAACAACTTGAGTGAACTGTTCAAACCAAGCTCGAGCAGACTGCTTTAGACCATACAAAGATTTCTCAAGTTTACATACTCAAGTTCCAAATTTTTTTTCAAAACTCGGAAGAGGATCCATGTAAACTTCTTCTTCAAGTTTCCCATTTAGGAAAGCATTCTTCACATCTAGCTGCTGTAAAAACCAATCAAGATTAATAGTAATTGATAAAAGGACTCTAACGGAATTTAATTTGGCTACTGGAGCAAATGTTTCAAGATAATCTATCCCATATGTTTGAGTGTACTCTTTAGCCACCAACCGGGCTTTGTATCTATCTAAAGATCCATCTAGTTTGAATTTGGTTGTGAACACCCATTTACAGACCACTATTTTTTCCCTACAGATTTCCATTTACAGACCACTATTTTTTTCCCTACAAGTAATTCCATTGTTTCACATGTACCTTTTTTTTAAGAGCACGCATCTCCTCTAAAATAGCCTCCTTCCATTCAAGAACCTGTAAAGCATCTTTCATATTTTTGGGTATTTTTATAGTATTGAGACACGAAACAAAGGTTAAGAATATCGAAGACAAGGCTTTGTAGGATACAAAGTTAGACATGTGATATTTGATAATATTTCTAACACATTTTCTTTTAGCAATTGGAATATCTAAATCAGAAAACTCATTGGCTGGATTATGAGTTTTACCTGGACTTTTGACAAGATCTTGCGAGTCAGATTCTTGGTGATGAATCTGGTGTATTCCACTTTCTTGATTTCAATTTCTTCTTGAGTAAACAATTAACTCATTTATTTGTTCTTTATTCTCATGATCAGACTCTACACATTCATATTCCTTTTTATTAACATTAACTTCATTAATTTCTGTGTTAATCATAAATTCGCCTTCCCTATTATTAGAATCCATATGTTGTATATTCCTAGTCTTTTCTTGATCAATTATAGAATCTTCCTTACTATAATTCCCTCCCTAATTATTAAAATCAAAATAAAGTTTGTGTTTCAACAAATGTAACATCCATGGTAACAATAATCTTCTTATCAATTGGATCATAACATTTGTAACCCTTTTTATTAGAAGCATAGCCAACAAAGTCATATTTTTTGCTTTAGGATTTAATTTATCTTGGTTGTGAAGATGAACAACAACACTACACCCAAAAACTCGGAGGGATAAATCTGTGATCAATTTAAAGTTAGGAAAATTATCTTTAAAAAGACGAAAATGAGTTCATAAGATATGTAGTAGGAAAATTATCTTTAGAAAGACGAAAAGGAGTTAATAAGATATGTAGTTGTTAATAAGGCTTCGCCCCAAAGATAACGTGGTACCTGACTAGTGAACATCAAGGCTCTAGTTACTTCCAAAAGATGTCGATTTTTTCTTTCTACAATCCCATTTTGTTGTGGTGTATTTGTACAAGAACTTTGGTGGACTATTCCATGTTTGGTTAAGAAAACACCTAATTGGTCACAAAAAATTCCCGACCATTATCACTCCGAAATACTTCTATTTTCACACCAAATTGTGTTTTCACCATAGCATAAAAAGACTGAAACACATTTTTAACTTCAGACTTATCTTTTAATAAAAACATCCAACAAATATGAGTACGATCATCAATAAATGTGTCAAACCAACCTTTTCCTGAAAAAGTTGAAACTATTGAAGGCACTCAAACATCACTATGAATTAACGAAAAATGTTTGGAGGCTTTATATTTTTGAGGTGGAAAGAATGACCAATGATGTTTAGCCAATTCACAAAATTCACAGTAATATGAAGGACTTTTATTTTTAAATAGATTAGGTAACAAATATCTTAAATAGTAAAAATTATGATGTCCAAGCCTATAATACCAAATCATAACCTTATCAAAATCAGAAACAGAATTTAAACATAAAGTAGTTATTGGTTGAATTTAAACAAATATCTTAAATAGTAAAAAAGAAAAATCAATACCTGATTGGGAAAAATAGAAAGAAGGATTATTTGATGAGTTAGGAATAGAAGAATTCATCCGAAACTATAGTGATTGAAAAATCTTGCGCAGATGCTCTAATTGTTCCTTAGTGAATGGAGACCCTTCCAGAGAACTTTGGCCCTCATAATTTCCATTAGTTGTTTGGAAAGCTCTACTATCCTCTAATTGTGAACCACGACTATTGCCACTCTTTTTTTCTTTCATTTGTCGGTTTTCCATAAAGCTTCCAACACGTTTCTCGAGTATACCAATTTTTTTGCAGCGATCGTACCAAGATTTTTTTCCTTTTTTCACTATTATCATTATTTTTAATAATTACAAGAGCAGAATTATCATCATTAGCTTCAAATCCCGACTTAACATTACTTTTCTCTTTGTTCCCTCTCTTCTAACCTCAGAAAAAATCTCACGAAGTTTTGGAAGTGATTTTTTCTCTAAGATCCGAGTTCTAACTTCATCAAATACTTTATTTAAACTAGCTAGAAACAAATAAGCTCGTTCATTCTCTTTTTTTTTCATAGCTTTTACACCATGTCCACGACACTCTCATTCATCATTATAATATTGATCCAGTTCTTGCTAAAGAGACATCATCTCGTTATAATTCCTTTTCCCCTTACCTAGCTTTCCAAAGTTCTATTTTTAGCTTAAAGATCTGTGAAGCGTTTTCTAAATCTGAATAGGTGTCTTTCACAACGTCCCAAACATCTTTAACAGTTGGGAGAAAAAGAAAAGGTTTACCTACAGATGTTTTCATGGAATTAATAAGCCACGCAATTATCATAGAATTTTCTGACCTCCACTTGCTCATCTTTGGATCGCCCACTTATGGTTGCTTGACTTCTCCAGTTAAATGACTTAGCTTGTAGCGCCCATCAGTTGCTTATTTTACAGACTGTGACCATTCCAGATAATTCTTGCCATTCATCTCGTGAAATGTCAACTGAAAAGAAAGGTGAGACGCCTCTGTCCCTTGAGTCATTGTACTTTCGGTAATTGTTTCATCAGTAGAATTTTCTTCTTCTATTTGATTGCTAGATTTCTTATCTCCAATGAAGGTTATTTTAACCATGATGTTACTAGATATTTAACATAACTCAGATGCCATGAAAGTTCTCAAGAGAACTTTTAATAAAATTGTTCTATATTACTAACTAAATAACTGAAATTAAAAAAAGTCATAATCCTAATTGGAAAAATAATTCTCTTATTCTAATAAACTACTGAAACATTTATTCTAAAAGATAAAATAAAATATTCCTAGAAAATAAATAAAACTTATCTATCTAAATAAGATTTATCTATCTAAATAAATATATAAGTATTTCAACATTTAGATTCTGTAATGCTTAGGGTAGAAGTAAGTTATTTAGTCCCCTCCATCAAGCTTATGAATTTGCGTACATGTTTAATGTACTTGGGGGAAAGTCCCCATAATCTCTTCCTATGAGACCAATCATACCATCATTTATCCCGTGCAAAGGTTTTGTCAAACATGTATGAGCAGTCAGTGACAATTGAGTTTATGGCTAAACTCGAAAAGAAAGTATTTATGAAGCTCTTCACCTATAAAGGGTCAATTTTTTCCTTTGAGGAATGACAGTGATCCCAATCACACACTCTATTTGAACAGTTTGAATGCTGACAAAGTATTTGTTCTCAATCAAGGTACCCTGGCTGAGGAAGGTAACCCAAATATTCTACTGCAAATCGAGTCCCCTATGTTTTCAAGCTTTGCTAAAGCTACGGCAATGTAATAGATGTTTGATCTCCGCTCAGGTCAAATGCAAAATCTAGCTACAACTGGCTCCCTTTAGAGACTTCAAAACTTCTTTGGAAGCCAGTTTCTTGGCCATCTTCTTATCACAAACTGTGGATGTGTGCTTGAATACCTTCCCATTTGCTTCAACCTCTATCGTAATAGAAGAAATGCCATCCTCATGTGAAACAATGGGTTTTCTTAGTTCATAATGCTGCTTTTGACAGAGCTCATATAGCTCTTTGACAGGGTGAACCTTCAGAGTCTCCGGAGTAATCATGGGCTCCAACAGTGGCCTTATACTCTGGAATACGATTTCCTTATTGTATCCTGAATCAACAAAAATAGCTCCAGCAAGTGACTCCATCACGTCACCGAGTACCTGTCATAATAAGATCATTTAAGAAACATTCACAACAATTATTTTTTCTTTAAGCGAGAGCAATGGTGATAAAAATAATGCTTTTAAGAACCCATTTCTACACTGCTTCACAAAATAAGGAGAAAACTCTGATAAGCGAGCATTGCTATGTAAATAATCAAGAGTGCTAATCGTAATCTAATGCAAACCTTGGGGAAAGATTTTTCAGATTCCCAGCCGAAAGTGTATTCCAACGATAATTCCTGAAAACTTTCAACGGTTTCTTTTATATCCTTGTAAAGCTTCTGTGAACTTTGGAGAATGTGCTTATGAAATCCAGCCTTTACAGCTGATAATGCATAGCAATTGTTGTTAACAGATGCTGACCTAAGATCCGTTAATAATCCTGGCGTGATCCCAGGATATTTATTATATAAATGCAGAGTAATAAGATAATCTAAAACGGAGTCCCCTAGAAATTCCAGCCGCTGCAAGGAAAAAGTATTAATTATGTTCAATTTAAACTTGAGAGAGAAAAATGAACCAACTACCCATGATTATAAGACATTAAGATACATATGATGAAAAAAAAAATTGCACCATTAATGTGTCATTCGTATGGCAGATTATCACCTGATAACATCCTGGAATTTCAGCAAGCATATAAGAACCATGGGTTAATGCTTCCACCAACAAAGAAGGGTCTTGGAATGAATAGTGTAGAAGGGACTCAAAGTGCTGGACATTAACAAACTTCTCGGCCCGCACTTTAAAATGTCTTTCATATGGTATATTTGTGAAATTAATACTTATACCGATCCAATCCAAAAATAGTAATCCAGCTGCTTCGCCTCCCGTGCTAAGGTATGCACCAATAAGTGCCTCAACAACATCAGCAACCTTCTTAAACTTCAGCTTTCTTCTTCCTCTAACATATATTTTTTTTGCATTACACAGTGTTTCCTCATTTAATGAGTAACTTCCACAATTATAACCAGGAATCATCCAGTCTTTGGGATCGAAAGGCTCATCACGGATAAACCCCTGCAGTTTCCAAAGCATATTAAAGAGAGAACTGACTATATAACAACACAATTAGATAAATTAAATAAATATCTAGAAGACAACTTACCGGAAGTTTCTTGTCACATCCTAGCATGGACAGAGCTGTATTTGAAATAAATTTTTCCTTCCTAATACTAAGAAGGCCCTCTTGATGATTTTGATATTTTTTGAAAAGCTGTTGACAAACAGCATACTTCAAAAAAGAGTCACCAAGAGTCTCTAGTGATTCCAAATGAAAGTTTTCTAGGCACTTTTTGGTAGTAATTGCCTCCAAAACCTACCAAGCATAGTTGAGCCAAGTCAAACACAAATATATAAAATGCAACACTTAACTGTACATATCACAAGGATGTAATACATACTGCTTGTTTTCTCAATAATACTTCAGCAGATAATTTTAAGATGTAATACATGTTTCTGTAAAGCATAGGTGGCTCTAAAAAGTGGTATTCAAAAGTATGCTAGCTCACCTTCATGGTTGGAATCGCAACATTTTGCACGCAATGATTCAAATGCATCTTTTTCAAGCTGGTAGCAAGGAGCAAAGACTCGAGTCGATGCATGATTGACGGAAGAAATGTGAAAGAATAAAATGTGCTGATCGATATGGGAGACATTACTACACAACAAAGCTCAGGAGGCAATTCTACGAATGCGTTACTTGATTCTGCAACATAAATAAAAAAATTTAATATTAAAATAAACTGAACCGGTATGAAAACTTGGACAAAACCTATTTTGTACCAGATATTACGAAAATCTTAGTTTCTCTACAAAAATCTTCCAATATGAAAATTTGTTCTTAACAGTTGAATTCAATTGCAAAGATCATCCAAAGCTATCCTTACTAATCTCAAAAAGGCAAGATGATAAGAGACAACATGCCTTTCTCTTTCTGTTTTCTGCGCCTTTGAATGTGATTTTGCACCCGGAAAATACGTCGCCCAGCAAGGAAAGAGACTTGACTATAACATAAATTGATACCGTGGCTGTAATGTCACATGAGAATACAGTTAATAACCAGAAACATAAGCATCGCATATTCACATTAATTCTTTGGAAAATTACTAAAGAAATGCTTACCGTTTTTCATAATATTCCTTGTAAGTCATTAAGCGTCCATCACTCAACCTCAAAAGTGAATTTGCATTTATATTAGTTAAAAGACCACTGATAATATAAGCATGACCATTATGAGGAGTAGTAACCAACGAATTTTGGATCATGCAAGTGCACACCAGACCGCTTTTGATCTGTATCAATATATCAGCATTGCAGTTCACATGATTCTTGCAGGCCTTTTCATAAGAAAATGTGACAGAAGTAACTGACAACCAATCAATCAGAGGACTCTGGCCCACATAATTTGATGGGAGGAGTAGATAATCAATTTCAGAATTATTCCCCAAGGTATGGTCACATAACACCTCTGCCAACTTTTCAGCTTTACGATACATAAGTACTTGAAAAACTGCAAGCTGAAACCTTCTACATAAGATCACCTACCAAAATGGAAAAAGCGCACAGAGGGTAAAATGTTAAAATATGAGCGCATTACAATATATTTTCTATTCTTATCACCCTAGAACAATAATAAAATTTAAAAAATATATAGTACCTGGTCAGAATTAAGACATTTTAGTCCAATATATTTCATGTTAACTGTTAATGTGCCCCTGTCAACTTCTAACTCAATATTCATACTTTTTTCATCCATGTCAAACTGATTCCTGACAAGAAGCATGATGTTCTGAACAGGAACCTCATAATCAAAGTTCTGCTTCAACTCCATTAAGTAGCAGTAGTACTTTGTCATGGAGTCCAGTGAACCCTTATTCACTAGTTCAGGTGGAAAGAAAATAGGTTGATCATCATTATAGGGCTCCTTTTCTACGAATCAAATAATTAAATAAAATAAACGAAGATCAGATACTTCTTCTAACAACTTTATATATCTTGAAATTACATACATTAACTATTTGAGATAAAGAAAATAAGGACATGCATTATTATTACCAATTTCTTCCACATCATGTTCTTCAAAAACAATATCAGGAACAAGACTGTCTGTTAAAGCAAAAGGGAGAGGATCAGCAGGGTGTAGTTGAGAAATGTCCTCCTCCATGTCAACTGGCTCCATGGCTCACAAAGTTATATTACTTCTCTGCCTGTATAAGTAAACACATTACCATAACAAAGAATCCCAACCATTCTGGGTTACACATGACATTTTTTAACGTTCTACTGTTTTTTTTAGATTTTGGCTGACATAAATATAAAATCAGAGAAACCCTTTCTCCCAACTCACCGCCAACAACCCAAAAACATATAATCAAGAAAATCCAACTTATATGTCTCTGGTAAAGGAGTACTACTGAAAAATGGCTATGAGGAAGTGAAGAGAGAGAAGAGAATGCCTGAATTATATAAAAATAATAATAATGTGAAGTGAGGATTGAAATTTTCCTTTTTTTTGTGGGGGGGGGGGATTATTCTTTTCTTATAAATTATTTCAAGCAAGTTCTAAATATATTTTTTAATAATATTTTTATATTAAAACCATATAGTAAAAGAATTTTTATAAATTAATAAATATTTATAAGTGATGTAGTAATTTTAAAATTATTTTTTGAAAAAAATTTGAGGTTACTTACTACTGAAGTGCCTAATTAAATTTTAAAATTATTTTTTGAAAAAGAAATTGAGGTTACTTACTACTGAAGTGCCTAATTAAATTTTAAAATTATTTTTTGAAAAAGAAATTGAGGTTACTTAATGTTGAAGTACCTAATTAAATTTTAAAATTATATTTTAAAAAAGAAATTGAGGTTACTTCAGATTGAAGTACCTAATTAAATATTTGTTTTTAATTTATAAGATAATATATTTTAACCTTAAACAAATGTATTTTTATTGATTATTAATACTAATATATTAAGATTTTTTTTGTTGGTATTTTATTAGGTACAATTTCGATGAAAATGTATTTTTTAATTATTATTTATCCAAAATTTTTTATATTAATTAGTGAGATATTTTAACGTTAATTTATAATGTTATTTTTCAAGAAAACTCTTAATTAATTAATTTTAAATTAATTATTATTATACCTTCTTTTTTTGTTATTATCACATAATAAAAGATACTTTGATATCCATACGTTAAGAATTTTCTTTCATAAAAGGGTAAAGGCAGAAGACACCCTTTACAAATGCAAATGAGTAACCATGCAAAAAGTGACTATTTTACCCATTTGACCCCAAAAAAAAATATTTATAAAAATAATCCTAATTTAAAAATATTTATCCAACTCAAATGACTTAAAATGAACAGTAAAATTGAGTTATGGGAATTAGATAGTCGGTATCTATGTATTTTTTTAAATTTGAGTGCTGGCACACTGATAGTCGGCACCCCTTTATCTGATTAAAAAAATATTTTTTGGGGTATGGTGCTGGCCAACAAATGGCCAAAATCACCCAACAAAAAAGAGATTGGGAATATTACAACATAACCACTCATTGTTTTCGCATCTTTTTTATTTTCCAAGTTTAATTACATATTTTATATTTTAAAACAATGTTGAACTACTTATCATGTTTTTTAATTATTATTGCATCACTCACATTATTATTAAATTTAAAAATTAATTTAAAATATATTGGACTAGATATTTTATAAATATATTACTCGTTTTTTTTAAATAAAAAAACAATAATTTAGCAATATTTATTTGAATTATTATAAAAGATGAAAATCATTAAAGCATATTCTAATTTTATTAAAAAACATATAATTTAATTGTGCATTTTAAATTTAAATTAATTTTAAATTAACTACTTTTGATTTGAAAACTTAAATACTGAAATGGTATGTCAATACCATTATTTACCAAAATAGGGTGTTTGAAACAATTCCAAGAGGAGGAGAGGGAGAGATGGGCGGCACCCATGTTTTTCCTGGCATAATAATTGAAGCATCATTCTTTTAAAAATATATATTTTTTAACGGAGGAGGGGGAGAGATAGGCGACACCAATATAAAATTTTTTTATTTTTTTTGGTGGAGGGAGGGAGAGAGATTGACGACACTATGTGCAAAAATACCCCTAAAACATATCAAAATTTCTAAATTTTCAAAAAAGCATATAAAAATTCCAAAAAAAAGAAAACTTTAATTCAAAAATCAAATTTATAAAAATTAAAATTTTAAAAAAGTTTATAACAAAAATTAAAAAAAAATCCAAAAGATATATAAATTATAGGAAAATACTCCATCCTTAAAAAATAATTTTTTTAACACATCATTTTGTGATGATGTTTCAATTATTGTGTCAAAAATAAAATGGGTGCCACCCATCTCTCTCCCTTCACCTCTTGGAACCGTTTCAAACACCCCATTTTGATGAATAATGATATTGACATGCCATTACAATATTTAATTTTTTTAATTTGTATTATACAAGTAAAAATCCCAAAATGTTTCATAAGTTGCCACCGATAGGGCCTCTTATTTCATTTCAGAGAGCGTAAGCACCAACACCATCAATGCGGATACACATGTCATTAAAACCTCAGCCATAACCTAAATCAGAACAACCACCAAAAACTCATTAAAAAATGGATACAACGAACAGTCACTCAGACATGGATCAAACAGCGACACAAAAATGGGACAGCACTAACAGCAAAGGAACCTCAGTAAACACTATTGATATGAATATTGACATCTATGACACTTGGAAGTAAACTTGCATCCTCTAATTTCCAAGCAACACATACGTGTGTCTTTATAGCACAAACCATCTTAAACATTTTTATTTTCCTTATCACCATAACAATGAAAGAAGAATCTAATGGAAGGCTTAAGGTTTGAAGAAATGATATAACAGATTATAGAGGTGGTGAACTGGGAACAAATAGTAAATTCTTTTAAAATAAAAGTTAAAGAACAAATAAAATATAACTTCTAACCAGAAGATACTTTTCATGTTAACAGCTGATCGAGAAACTTCTAAATGATATTACTGTGTACTATTCATGCCATCAAAACAAATGCAATGCATATATTTCCCTTTTTCTAAATGTTTTAGTGTTTTTACATGGACCAACATGAAGTTCTTCATCAAGAAGCATACACATGAACAAACTCGAAGAACCCCTACAATTTCAATCGTTCAAAACCCAGATCTGGATCAAATAAAGACTTATCCATCATTCCTATCAATTAACAAACCTGGGATGGGAGAAACAGATCATCAAGCACTGGCTGCCACTCACTGGGTGAGGCCAGCAAAGTAAATGAACATACTTGGAGACAATGAAACTATCTATTCCAACTCATAATTCCTTCTATCTTCAATCTCAAGCATTTGCAGTGTTTAAATTTTGTAATGCTTAGGGTAGAGGTAAGTTCTTTAGCCTGTTTCGAAATCAAAATACTCTCTATCAAGCTTATATGCTTAATGTACTTAGGGAAAAGTCTCCAAGTTGCAATAGCCACCGCCCTTAACCCATAAAGGATCATATTTTTCCCTTGAAAGTCCCCATAATCTCTTCCCATGAGACCAATCATATCATCAACTGTCCCTTGGAAAGGGCTTGTCAAACAAGTATGAGCAGTTAGTGACAATTGAAGTTTATTACTAAACTTGAAAAGAAAGTATTTTTGAAGCCCTTTACCCATAAATGATCAAATTTTTACTTTGAGGAACGACAGTGATCACAATCACACACTCTATTCGAACAGTTTGAATGTGGGCAAAGTATTTGTTCTCAATCAATGTACCCTGGTTGAGGAAGGTAACCCAAATACTCTTCTACAAGTTGAGTCCTTGATAAGCCATAAAAATAGCATATTTTTAATCTTATTTTGGATGTTTTTTTTAGATGGCTTATTATGTAAATTAGTGAATTTGATGCTCCTAATCCTTTAAATTCATGTTTCTATACTTAGGTGAGCATAAGGGAGTGAAAGGAGCGAAAAACAAGCCAAAAATCGGACAAAAAGAGCTATTTTTAGGATCCACATGGCATGGGCATTTCACACGGGCTAGCTACACGACCATGTGCCAGCTCGTGTCGATTTGGCACCCTGCTTCCCTTTTACACGGAAAAACCTAATTTTTAAGGTTTCTAACCATTCTAAAGTCTATAAATACCAATTAAAAGAAGACATAAGAGAGCACTCAGAGAAGATTAAATAAAACACTCGAAGAACACCATCGGAGCCAACTCAGAAGTGGATCTCCTTCAAAATTGAAGATCTTATTTTAACTTATTTAGAAGTTTTATTGAATTCTTTATGTCTTGTGGTTTTTCTAACTTTGAGATGTTTTTATTCGGGATTCTAAACTAAATTCCTTAGATACCCAGAGAAGATGAAACATATGATGAATCTGATTATTTGATTTCTAATTTACATGATAAATACTTGATTCTTGTTCTCAATTATGTATGCTTATTTCTTATTTTAATATTTCTGGAATATTAATTCATGTTTAATATGCTTATTTCAGTGGAGCAAAAGTCCATCTGTAAGAGTAGATATAGCATAATTGAGTGGAGTTGAATGCAACCCTAGAAATAGGAAAACATAAATCTACCAGATTAGAGTTAAATCTAATAGGAGAATTCATAGATCGAGTTAGTGCGACAATAGGGTTTTAATTAGAAAGAGATTTCAATTAATCAACCTAGAATAAGTTGTTCTTACTCTCGAAAGAGATATTAACATAATTTAGGGATTTCTACGGATCAAGACACAAGTGAATAAACCGTTTAATTCAGATTCAGAAAATAGGTGAAGTTTAGGTGGATTCTTTCCTGGATATTGTCTTTCTCATTGGTTATTTTAATTATTTCCTATTTCATTCTCTGTTGTATTCTTAGTTTAATTAGATTAGTAAGTTTAGATTAAAAACAATCACTCCAATTTATCGGCTAAATAATAGAAAAACGGTAATTACTAGTACTTTTTGTCCTCGTGGATACAATATTCCCTACTCACCATAGCTATACTATTGTTCAATAGGTGCACTTACATTTTTCGTAATTATAGTTAGTTTATTAGGGAAGTCGTTAAAGCTAAAGTAATTAAACTTCTAGATGCTGGAGTTATTTATCCTATTTTTATAGTACTTAGGTAAGTCTTGTGCAGGTTGTTCCTAATAAGGGAGGCATGACTGTTGTAGCCAATGAGAAGAATGAGTTGATTCCAATGAGAACAGTCACAGGATGGAGAGTTTGTATTGAATATAGGAAGTTCAACGATGAACTTGTAGAAGACATTATGGAGATATTTATGGACGACTTCTCGGTATTCGGTAATTCTTTCCATCTTTATCCAAAAACTTAAAACGAGTTTTAATGAGATGCAAGGAAACAAGCCTTGTGCTTAATTGGGAAAAATGTCAATTTATGGCTCGAAAAGGGATTGTGTTAGGCCATAAAATTTCTAGTAAAGGAATTGAGGTTGATAGAGTAAAATTGAAACCATTAAAAAATTACCTCCGCCTAGTTTAGTTAAGGTTATTCGAAGCTTTTTAGGACATGTTGGGCTCTATAGAAGGTTTATTAAATATTTTTCTAAAATAGCTAAGCCTTTAACGAATTTGCTAGAAAAAGATGTGCCCTTCGATTTTAATTAAGAATGCTTAGAAACATTTAATACTCTTAAGGAAAAATTAATTACTGCCCCGATTATGGTTGCACCTGATTGGAATTTACCCTTTGAACTAATGTGTGATACGAGTGATTTTACAGTAGGCGCAGTTCTTGGACAGCGAAGAGACAAGCATTTTCAGCCAATTTATTATGCCAGCAAGACATTGACAGATGCACAAGAAAATTACACTACTACAGAAAAAAATTGCTAGCTGTGATTTTTGCATTCGATAAATTTAAACCATGTTTGATATTATCTAAAGTTGTTGTTTACACTGACCATTCAGCTCTCCGCTATCTCCTAACTAAATCAGATGCAAAACCTCGACTTATAAGATGGATTTTATTATTGCAGGAGTTTGATTTGGAAATCCAGGATAAGAAGGGAGTTGAAAATCTTGCAGCAGATTACCTTTCCAAACTAGAGAATTTACATCTCAAGAAGCTTAATGAGAATAAGATAAATGACTCATTGCCTAAGGAACAACTCTTAGTTATAACCGATTCTGAAGTCCTTTGGTTTGCGAATATCGCAAATTACTTATATGCTAACATCCTACCAAAATAGTTGACACATTATCAAAAGAAATTATTCCTTGCCGATATGAAAAATTATTTTTGGGAGGATTCTTTTCTTTTTCGTGTATGTGCAGATCAAGTAATTTGAAGGTGAGTTACAATATCAGAAGCGAGTAAAACCTTAGAACACTACCACTCAAGATCAACAGAAGGACATTACAGTGGGACTAAGACAATACATTAAACACTTGAATCAGGTTTTTATTAGCCCACACTATTCAAGGACACTAACAGGTATGTTGCTCCTTGTGATAGATGCCAGAGAGCAGGTAGTATTTCTAAACATAATGAAATGCCTCAAACTTATATGCTCTCATGTGAAATTTTTGACGTCTAGGACATTGATTTTATGGGCCCATTTCCTAACTCTTTTGGTGATAAATACATCCTAGTAGCAGTCGATTATATGTCAAAATGGGTAAAAGCTTAAGCATTTCCTACTAACGATGCTAGAGTGGTAGTTCGATTTCTTAAAAAGCTCTTTTCTCGATTTGGAACACCTAGAGCGATTATTAGTGATAGGGGTACGCATTTTTGTAACGCTCAATTTGATATAGTTCTTAAGAAGTATGGGGTGCATCATAGAACAGCTACCACTTATCACCCTCAAACTAGTAGGCAAGTTGAAGTTGCGAATCGAGAACTCAAATGCATCCTAGAAAAAGCTGTAGAGTCAAATAGAAAGGATTGAGCGATAAAAGTAGATGGCGTTTTATGGGCTTATAGGACTACATATAAAACACCCATAAGAACATCTCTTTATAGACTGGTATATGGAAAAACTTGTCATTTACCGCTTGAACTCGAGTACAAAGCTTTTTGGGCAATAAAATTCCTAAACTATGATCTTAAACTGGCAGGTGAGAAGAGATTGATGCAACTGAATGAGTTAGATAAGCGGCGAGCGAATGCTTACGAGAACTCAAGACTATATAAAAAAGCGACAAATCGACGCCACGATAAGCAGCCCAAACAATTCACAGTTGGAAATCTTGTCCTTTTATGCAATTCAAAGCTCAAGTTGTTTCCTGAAAAGCTAAAATTAAGATGGTCTGGCCTATTCGTAGTAAAAACTTTTTTTGCCATAAGGTACGATAGAGGTAACCCATCCAGCATATGGCACATTTAAGGTAAACGGTCATCGACTCAAACTTTATAGTGGTGATGAATTTAGAAATGATAGAGAGGAGCATTGGCTCCGCAAACCTTCATAACTGTGCGCACAAGGTAAGTCAAGTTTAGACTTTAAATAAGCTTCTTGGGAGGCAACTCGAGTGTTAACACTGCTAATTTTCTTAATTTTGATTTCATGTTATTTTTTTAAAAGTAATTAATTTTAAAAAAAACAAAAAAAATATTTTTAACCCACACGGCCTGGATACACGGGCCTGTCCCTGGCTATATGGATCCTGATACTTAAATTTCACAAAATCGACAATGAAACTTAGTTGAATTATCAATGTATGATTATTTGTGAATTATTTCGAAACATTATTTATGAGAATTATAAGTTGAGAAAAGATTAATTTTAATTGTGAGTTGAAAATTTTGCTTGAGGACAAGCAAACGCTTAAGTATGAAGATATTTGATAAGCCATAAAAGTAACAGATTTTTAATCTCATTCTTGATGCGTTTTTGAATGATTTATTATATAAATTAATGAATTTGATACTTCTAATATTTTAAATTCATATTTCTATACTTAGATGAGTATAAAAAGAAAGTAAAAAAAAAGTCAAAATCGAACAAAAAGAACTGTTTTCAGGATCCACATGGGCTGGCCACACGCTATGTGCTAGCCCGTGTCGATTTCATATCTTGCTTCCCTTTTACGCGAAAAAACTCAATTTTTAGAGTTTCTAAACATTTTAAAATCTATAAATAATAATTAGAAGAAGACATAAGAGAGCACTCAGAAAATATAAAAAAAAACTCAAAAAGCACAACCGACGCCAACTAAAAAGCGAATCTCCTTCGAGATTAAAGATCTCCTTTTAACTTCTTTAGAAATTTTATTAAATTTCTTTATGTCTTCTTGTTTTTTTGACTTTTAAATTTTTTCATTCGATATTACGAACTAAATTCCTTAAATACCTAAAGAAGATTAAACATACAATGAATCTTATTATTTGATTTCTAATTTACATAATAAATATTTATTCTTATTCCTAATTATATATGCTTATTTCAATTAAACAAAAGTCACTGTTTAAGAGTATATCTAACATAAGTAGAGTTGCAACCCTCAAAATAAGATGACATAAATCAATCAAATTAAAGTCAAATTTAATAAGACAATTTACAAATTAATTTAGTGTGACAATAGAAGTTTTAATTGAAAAATGATTTCAATTAATCAACCCATAATTAATTGTTCTTACTCTTAAAAAAAATATTCATATAATTTAAAATTTTCTACGAATAAAAATATAAGCAAATAAATCGTTTAATTTATATTTAAAATAATAGATAAAATTTAAGTAGATTCTTCCCTAAGATTTATCTTTTGTATTAGTTATCTTCAATTATTTCGTATTTCATTCTCTGTTGTTTTTTTTGGTTAAATTAAATTAATAAATTTAGATTAAAAACAATCACTCTAATTTATGGACTAAATAATAAAATAATAATAATTATTGATATTTTCAACCTTCGCCAATTCGATATTCCTTAGTTACCATAATTATACTATTGTTTAATAATAAGAGCACTTACCTCTGTCATAATTATAGTTAATTTAATGAACATCAGTCACCTATGTTTTCAAGCTTTGCTAAAGCTACTGCAAGGCAATATGTTCAATCTCCGCTCAAGTCAAATGCAAAATCTAGCTGAAATTGGCTCCCTTTAGAGACTTCAAAACTTCTTTGAAAGCCAGTTTCTTGGCCATCTTCTTATCACAAGCTGTGGATGTGTGCTTGAATACCTTCCCATTTGCTTCAACCTCTATCGTAATAGAAGAAATACCATCCTCATGTGAAACAATGGGTTTTCTTAGTTCATAATGCTCCTTTTGACACAGCTCATATAGCTCTTTGACAGGGTGAACCGTCAGAGTCTCCGGAGTAATCATGGGCTCCAACAGTGGCCTTATACTCTGGAATACGATTTCCTTATTGTATCCTGAATCAACAAAAATAGCTCCAGCAAGTGACTCCATCACGTCACCGAGTACCTGTCATAATAAGATCATTTAAGAAACATTCACAACAATGATTTCAGCTCTAAGCGAGAGCAATGGTGATAAAAATAATGCTTTTAAGAACCCATTACTCTACACTGCTTCACGAAATAAGAACTCTGACAAGGAAGCATTGCTATGTAAATAATCAAGTCAAGAGTGGTAATCGTAATCTAATGCAAACCTTGGGGAAAGATTTTTCAGATTCCCAGCCGAAAGTGTATTCCAACGATAATTCCTGAAAACTTTCAACGGTTTCTTTTATATCCTTGTAAAGCTTCTGTGAACTTTGGAGAATGTGCTTATGAAATCCAGCCTTTACAGCTGATAATGCATAGCAATTGTTGTTAACAGATGCTGACCTAAGATCCGTTAATAATCCTGGCGTGATCCCAGGATATTTATTATATAAATGCAGAGTAATAAGATAATCTAAAACGGAGTCCCCTAGAAATTCCAGCCGCTGCAAGGAAAAAGTATTAATTATGTTCAATTTAAACTTGAGAGAGAAAAATGAACCAACTACCCATGATTATAAGACATTAAGATACATATGATGAAAAAAAAATTTTAATGTGTCATTCGTATAGCAGATTATCACCTGATAACATCCTGGAATTTCAGCAAGCATATAAGAACCATGGGTTAATGCTTCCACCAACAAAGAAGGGTCTTGGAATGAATAGTGTAGAAGGGACTCAAAGTGCTGGACATTAACAAACTTCTCGGCCCGCACTTTAAAATGTCTTTCATATGGTATATTTGTGAAATTAATACTTATACCGATCCAATCCAAAATAGTAATCCAGCTGCTTCGCCTCCCGTGCTAAGGTATGCACCAATAAGTGCCTCAACAACATCAGCAACCTTCTTAAACTTCAGCTTTCTTCTTCCTCTAACATATATTTTTTTTGCATTACACAGTGTTTCCTCATTTAATGAGTAACTTCCACAATTATATCCAGGAATCATCCAGTCTTTGGGATCGAAAGGCTCATCACGGATAAACCCCTGCAGTTTCCAAAGCATATTAAAGAGAGAACTGACTATATAACAACACAATTGGATAAATTAAATAAATATCTAGAAGACAACTTACAGGAAGTTTCTTGTCACATCCTAGCATGGACAGAGCTGTATTTGAAATAATTTTTTCCTTCCTAATACTAAGAAGGCCCTCGTGATGATTTTGATATTTTTTGAAAAGCTGTTGACAAACAGCATACTTCAAGAAAGAGTCACCAAGAGTCTCTAGTGATTCCAAATGAAAGTTTTCTAGGCACTTTTTGGTAGTAATTGCCTCCAAAACCTACCAAGCATAGTTGAGCCAAGTCAAAACACAAACATATAAAATGCAACACTTAACAGTACATATCACAAGGATGTGATACATGCTGTTTGTTTTCTCAATAATACTTCAGCAGATAATTTTAAGATGTAATACATATTTCTGTAAAGCATAGGTGGCTCTGAAAAGAGGAATTCAAAAGTATGCTAGCTCACCTTCATGGTTGGAATGGCAACATTTTGCACGCAATGATCCAAATGCATCTTTTTCAAGCTGGTAGCAAGGAGCAAAGACTCGAGTCGATGCATGATTGATGGAAGAAATGTGAAAGAATAAAATGTGCTGATCGATATGGGAGACATTACTACACAACAAAGCTCAGGAGGCAATTCTACGAATGCGTTACTTGATTCTGCAACATAAATAAAAAAATTTAATATTAAAATAAACTGAACCGGTATGAAAACTTAGACAAAACCGATTTCGTACCAGATATTGCGAAAATCTTAGTTTCTCTACAAAAATCTTCCAATATGAAAATTTGTTCTTAAAAGTTGAATTACAAAGATCATCCAAAGCTATCCTTACTAATCTCAAAAAGGCAAGATGATGAGAGACAACATGCCTTTCTCTTTCTGTTTTCTGCACCTTTGAATGTGATTTTGCACCGGGAAAATATGTCGCCCAGCAAGGAAAGAGACTTGACTATAACATAAATTGATACCGTGGCTGTAATGTCACATGAGAATACAGTTAATAACCAGAAACATAAGCATCGCATATTCACATTAATTCTTTGGAAAATTACTAAAGAAATGCTTACCTTTTTTCATAATACTCCTTGTAAGTCATTACGCGTCCATCACTCAACCTCAAAAGTGAATTTGCATTTATATTAGTTAAAAGACCACTGATAATATAAGCATGACCATTATGAGGAGTAGAGACCAAAGAATTTTGGATCATGCAAGTGCACACCAGACCGCTTTTGATCTGTATCATATCAGCATTGCAGTTCACATGATTCTTGCAGGCCTTTTCATAAGAAAATGTGACAGAAGTAACTGACAACCAATCAATCAGAGGACTCTGGCCCACATAATTTGATGGGAGGAGTAGATAATCAATTTCAGAATTATTCCCCAAGGTATGGTCACATAACACCTCTGCCAACTTTTCAGCTTTACGATCCATAAGTACTTGAAAAACTGCAAGCTGAAACCTTCTACATAAGATAACCTACCAAAATGGAAAAATCGCACAGAGGGTAAAATGTTAAATTATGAACGCATTACAATATATTTTCTATTCTTATCACCCTAGAACAATAATAAAATTTAAAAAATATATAGTACCTGGTCAGAATTAAGACGTATTAGTCCAATATATTTCATGTTAACTGTTAATGTGCCCCTGTCAACTTCTAACTCAATATTCACACTTTTTCATCCATGTCAAACTGATTCCTGACAAGAAGCATGATGTTATGAACAGGAACCTCATAATCAAAGTTCTGCTTCAACTCCATTAAGTAGCAGTAGTACTTTGTCATGGAGTCCAGTGAACCCTTATTTACTAGTTCAGGTGGAAAGAAAATAGGTTGATCATCATTATAGGGCTCCTTTTCTACAAATCAAATAATTAAATAAAATAAAGGAAAATCAGATACTTCTTCTAACAACTTTATATATCTTGAAATTACATACATTAATTATTGGAGATAAAGAAAATAAGGACATGCATTATTATTACCAATTTCTTCCACATCATGTTCTTCAAAAACAATATCAGGAACAAGATTGTCTGTTAAAGCACCAATTTGATGGAGTTTCTTGCATGCTTCAAAGCATGCTTTTTTCTTTATGTTTTTTACATCACCCTGACCACAAACAGTTTGTATAGGGCAACTCTTGGGTAGAAGGAGGGTGCAAAGCCCCATTTGCTTGTCTATAACACACCTCGGAATAGGTTTAAAATACCTAGAGAGAACAAACAAATACAAGAAAGAAGTAAAAACTATGAAGCCATGAATAGGGCCCTAACTAAATAAAAAGGAAGAAGTAATTCATTAAATATTAACAGAATGTGCAACAACCAATATTAATAATCACTAACCCGTCTGCAGGGAGACGTGAGCAATAGAAGTACATTAGACCAACACTAGAACTAAGAGTCATACATGCCCCTGTACTCGCAACATGGTAAAACTCTTCATCATCTAAGCCCTCACAAAGAGGAGAACAAGGATATGATGCATGGCATAAAGATTCCTTTCTCATTACATCTCCACTAGTAAGATAGTTCTTCAGTCGAGAATGTGTAGAAAAATCCCCGCTACAATAATCAAACCAGAGCACTGTTAAGGCTCTCAGAAGTATAAAAATCAAGCAAATTAATAGGATTCCAAATGCTTTTTACCAAACGTGATTGCATAATACTTTGAAGGTGTTTTAATGGTAACCTTATATATAAAAAGAAAAAGGAAAAAAAGTCATCTGTGGCAGCACTAGTAATAAAGATTTTAAAACTTGAGAAATAATATTTGGCAAGGATTAGAAATATAGATTATTACCTCTTCAGCATTAATAGATAATCTGAGTTCTGCATTCTAGCACGTCCTCGAGACTGTATGAAACTACAAATTGTTGGTGAAGGATCAAATCTGATAATTAGGTTGCATGATTGAACATCCAAGCCTTCTTCAAGAATTGAAGTTGCAACGATTATGTTAACCTGCAGGAATGGAATACCATCATTCGAATGCAGTGGATAACAGATACATTACTTATCTATTGTACGTGACATACCATGCCTTTGCGGAATTCTTCTACAATTTCATTTTGTTTTTTCCTTGTCTGATTCTGCAATCCAGAGTTATTTCCCGCAATGTACTTAGTCTTCCAATTACTGTACCTGGGAAGCAATTCACTGAATAGCGATTGTAGCACAACAGCTGTTATAACCCTCTCAACAAAAATTATACATCTTATGTCCTTCAACACCCTGCATTATTGCACATAACAAAATGTCACAAATGATGAAAAGCAAAAACAAGGGCAATGGAATGAAGAGGTTTGTAGATCAATTTTGTCAAATTCATTCCTTAAAATCCTCTATACATCTCTATTGATGGCCTCATTACCTTTAGTTATTAATGCTTACCAACCAGAGTGAAAAATACACAGCAAACCATTCTTTAATCTTTGTTGTATTAAATATTCCCAGAATAAACTTGAAATTATCAGAGAGCAGAAAGATAACTTTCAAAGGAGGCAATACTATATCAGCACTTGGTAAACCGATAGAACACCGCATAAAAATATTATCAGTAATAACCATGTTACCTGTATTCGAATAAAGATTCAATAAGGCATAAAACTTTTGTGGTAAGAAACCCAGCAGCCACACTGCCTTTAACATCATTAGCTATGGTCCAATCCAGACCTATTTGTGGAAACATAAAAACAGAATATATTTAAGAAAAATGATAAACACAACATATTATTAACTCACTCTAAGAGGAAAATACAAGTACCAGATGGCATGCATGTTTCAATTGCACGAAAAGCATCCACGCTGTAGCTCCTAATAATTTTCTCACCAAAGACATCCAATTTCCCCCACATAAGAAGCTCACTTTCATAACATGAAAAGCACTCTGCAGCCTATTAAAAATGAACAGACTTGATGATATATATATATTGCACTTTGGCAAAAATAATTGGCTAAAAAGGTACCTTCAGAGCCAACCAAGCACCAAGCTCATATAAACAATGTATTAAAGCTGAATGTATCTTTGATAGTTTCTTTCTTGTAGATTCTGCTGCAGAAGCTTCAAGATCCAAATTATCCAACGAACATTCATGCTAAAAATCAGGGCATCTATTGTCAATACTCAGTATCCTAGTAGGAAACGAAAAATGCATGTTGAAGTATGAGCAAAAGAATCACATTCACACCTTCAAATTTCAACTAACACTAAGAAGGATAGATAATAATCCATGAGAACACTATTTTCACTCCTCTTTGCATCCCAAGTACTAAATTAGTAAAAAAAAATGTCATGCTAAGTGCAAGTTGTTTTAACTATGGATACAGGCATACAGCAGCCAAAATAAAATCCAAATTTACTAACTAGTAAAAAGTCACTCATAGAAGAGAGGAAATTTCTCACATTAAACTGGCGACATAGCAAAAGATTTCAACAAAGAATACGCACCTTTACTTTCAAAACAGTCAATTCCTCTACCAAGTGTGAATATAAAACATTTGGAATTGCCATATGTTGGTAAAACTTGAACTTTGGAGTCGCAAATGGAACAAACTGAGCAAGCACTGATGCACTTACACACGTATACACCTTCAATAGAGGAAAACATACCGTATAAATATTGAAATGTCATCTTCCTTGAATGACACACTTATGTCTCAAAAGATCAAATCATCAACATAAGCATAAAATCTGAAATGAACAGAAACAGAAAAAGACCTTTGAGTTCATAATAGTCTCCAATTCATGGATCTTCTGCCAATAGCTATCAGCAGAGTTTGCCCCTAAGGTAATAGACAGGGAAAAAAAATTCAAATACTATTAAAAAAAAGGAACACGTATAACGAATAACTAAACTAAAAGCTTGCTAATATCACCTTTTGAATTTATAGGAGAAGCAGTCATCCCAAAAATCCTAGGAAGATTAGATGCACCAGCTTCTAACGGGCGATGATAGAATTCCTATAACGAAAAGAAATCCCTGAGTACATAAAAATCATGTCTGGCTATAGCTATGAAGTAAAACACACTTAATGTAAAAGATAGAAAACAACATCTGACAGTTTTATAAGTGTAAGCCGTCAATGTATACAATTTAATTAAACATAGTTAAATGCATAGCTTTCCACATTTAAACATACATATAAATTTTGTGGAGAACTATCATAAGATCAATAAGACAAAACATACAACAATGCAGTCATATATATATGATAAGAATCATGATGATGCTTATAGTAAACAAAATTAAAATCTAATGAAAGATGAATGGAAAGACAACTAACTCTCATAATAGAGGCATAAGGATGCTTTCCTCGGGCATGATGGCATTCATCAATTATCAAAACCTTTATCATGTTTATATTGAAGAAGCGATGCCTCAATCCATCAAGTAAAATTTGAGGTGTCATCACAAGCACCTGTCAATAAGAAATGACAGAAATACATGTTATTGCTAACTGCATGTACCATGTCTAAGAAAGAAGAAAAATGAACAGTTACTTAGAAACAGAAAACATTATGTAAAACAAATCAAAGAAAATGTCGGTGAAGTAGCTAGTACATCACACATCACATAGCACATACATAATCAACATGATGAATAAGTATTTGCTCTGAATCACCACCATATAAACTAAATGATATATATATATAGAAAACCCCACCTCATATTTATCTATTTCTTGTTTCCACTTCTCCCCATCCCAAAAGTCGACCTGCATATGTCCCCAATACTTTCCAACATTCAAGTCCGTATGCATTTCCACAGCATCAGCTTGCTAATCATTATGTAAATCAGAAGAGATACAACAAATCAAAAGCTTCTTTTTAAAAACAACATTGATAATGGCATGAATTGAAAAGAAAGATATGTTATTTGACACACTTGTTTCACCAGAACAACTTTGGGAACCAAGAACACAGCGAAAAAGGGTGAGGGCTTGCGGATAAGATAAGCATAGCTGCGGAGAAGCATGATGGCGATCATTGTCTTGCCAGATCCAGTTTCCAAGTAAGTTATTGTGTTTTGCTTGATAGCTTTCTCTAATGCTTCAAGCTGGTAGCTGTTGCATAAACAAACAAACGCAGAAAACATCGCAACTTCTTACATTAGCTTTTGACATAGTAGATAAAAAAAATGAAGTAACTTTATCCCATATCATCAGCTAAGCTATGGAAAGAAAAATGAGAAGAAACCTCAACCACCTTCTGGCAAAAGGAAGAGGATCAGCAGGGAGTAGTTGAGAAATATCCTCCTCCATGTCAACTGGCTCCATGGCTCACAAAGTTATATCACTTCTCTGCCTGTAAAAGTAAACACATTACCATAACAAAGAATCCCAACCATTCTGGGTTAACGTTCTACTGTTTTTATTATTCTCTGACACTTTTTTTTAGATTTTAGCTGACATAAATATAAAATCAGAGAAACCCTTTCTCCCAACTCACCGCCAAGAACCCAAAAACAATCATCAAGAAAATCCAACTTATATGTCTCTGGTAAAGGAATACTACTGAAAAATGGGTATGAGGAAGTGAAGGTGTAATAATGATACTTTTCTGAGACAAAAGAGAGAGAAGAGAATGCCTGAATTATATAATGATAATAGTGTGCAAGTGACGATTGAAATTTTCCTTGTTTTTTTTTTTTTTGGGTGGGAAATTTTTCTTCTCTTATAAATTATTTCAAACAAGTTCTAAATATATTTTTTAATAATATTTTATATTAAAACCATATATTAAAAGAATTTTTATAAATTAATAAATATTCGATAAGTGATTTAGTAATTTTAAAATTATTTTTTGAAAAAGAAATTGAGGTTACTTAATCTTGAAGTACCTAATTAAATTTTAAAATTATTTTTTAAAAAGAAATTGAGGTTACTTCATATTGAAGTACCTAATTAAATATTTATTTTAATTTATAAGATAATATATTTTAACCTTAAACAAATCTATTTTTATTGATTATTAATACTACTATATTAAGATTTTTTTTTGGTATTTCATTAGATGCAATTTCGATGAAAATGTATTTTTTTAATTATTATTTATCCAAATGTTTTTTTATTAATTAGTGAGATATTTTAAGGTTAATTTATAATGTTATTTTTCAAGAAAACTCTTAATTTATTTATTTATTTATTTATTACTATACGTTATTTTTGTTATTATCACATAATAAAAGATAATTTAATATCCATACGTTGAGAATTTTCATTCATAAAAGGGTAAAATGCAAATGAGTAACCATGCAAAAAGTAGGATTCTTTGGAGATTGATGCATCTATTTATACTATGCAAATTTTTATTGATTTTGGAGGGTAGAATTTAATTGTATATTTTTACGATAATAAAAATATAATTTTATTATTTTAATAGTTTATATATTTATAATTTTTAAAAGATTAAATTAATTTTTTATCATTTTCTAGAGTTAAAATGTAATTTTATTATTATTAACTTAAAATTTTATAAATTATAAAATATTTAAATAAAAAAATTTATTTTAGGAGGTCGAGACATTTGCCAAGTCACCTCTTGCTCCACCGCTAGCTAATGAATCTATTTCTAGTACCAAAATTTACTTTTTACTTATTAGGAAGGCTAAGAGCTAAGAAAATTTTTGTGACTAGGATTAAATTGTATATTTTTATAGTTTATATATTTATAATTTTTAAATAATTAAATCAGATTTTTATCATTTTTGGGATTAATGTGCAATCTTATCATTATTAATTTAAAATTTTATAAATTATAAATGGCTTAAATGATAATTTTTCCATTTTAGAGAGGTCGAGGCCCCTGCCAGCAACCTCTAGCTCCATCATTGGCTAACTTTTTACTTATTAGGAAGGTTAAGAGCCAATAAATTTTATGAGACCGGAATTAAATTGTATATTTTTATAGTTTATATCTTTATAATTTTTAGATGAAATCATTTTTTATTATTTTTTTAATGTCAAAGTACAATTTTATCATTATTAATTTAAAATTTTATAAATTATAAATGACTTAAATAGAAAATTTTTCATTTTAGGCTTACCAGCCCTGACTCCACCACTGATTAATACATCTACTTATACTGCAAAATTTTGTTTTTAATTGGCATAGAATTGTAAGATTAATTATTTGATAATTAATTTAAAATAATATGTGTAATTTAATATCAATACAAGGTCAGATTACATAATTTATTTGGTTAATACTATTGCTTGTTTAATGTGATGATAAAATTAAAAAAAAAGTTATTTATCGTATTAATAAATAGTTAATTAATATTAATCTTGTTCTTATCATACAATAATACAGTGTTGACTACCTTAATAAACATTTCAATGCAAAACTTAAAACTCATTGTAAATAATATAATTAAGCCTCAAATCGAGTATGAAAATTGGAATTAATTTTTACTATGTAAAAGTCTAAACTCGATTAAACTTATTATTATTTCATATTTAAATTAAAAGATACGTTTAATTAATTCATATTTTTTATATATATAATATTTTAATTAATTCATATTTTCTATATATATAATATTTTGACTTTAAGTGCATGGTATTGGAATCACTACCATTTATTTGTAAATTTAAAACAAGCTTAAATACAGAATTTGTACCTAAACTTATCCACTTCTTTTAAATTAATATTTAAAAGTATTTTTGTTCTGAACCCGAACTCTTTTTCTATCAACAAAATTAGTATAACGACGTCGCAGCGCTAGTCAATTGCACTACACCAAGTGGAATGCTTTTACATTTTTTTAAGAAATACAAAAGTTAAATTAAATTTGAATTTCTTTCTTTCTTTCACTTATTTTACATTTTCTCACCAATTTCTTTCAACACATTGTTTGATTTTGATTCATTTGGGTATGCCTTGTTTTCTTCATTCTTCATTCTTCTCTACTTCACCAGCCTTTCATTCTTGCAAATAAATTGAACCAACCCATAAACACAAGGGAAAAAGAAAATACATATTTGATTGTGATTGTGCATAAAATTTGAAGTTGGGTTATTTGTATTGGTTGATTTCGTTTCATCACATTTTTTCAACTTTTCACCAATAAGGGAATGAAAGTATATAATATGGGATATCCAAGATGAATCGAGAAATGCATAGCCTACCTACTTTGGATACCCAAGATAAATCATATTTTTTAATTTTATTTTATAAATTATGTGGTATTTAAGATGAACTCGGAAATTGCTCTAAAAAAGATGAACCCGTAAACACTTGACCAACATGAGACTAAAATCAAAGTGATTATATTTTTGTTTCTAAAACTACTTAATAGAAAACACTAGAGATTAAAGGAAAATTATGGTAAATATTATGTGATAGCATGATGGTTAAAAGTGTTTATGGTCCTAGGTGAGGAAAATCATGTTTCTAGTGCCTCGAACCAAACAAGACCTTTATACATCAAAACGATCAAGCTGTGAAAAATAGGGAAAAGGTTTGAGAAATGGGAACAATAAAAAATTAAATTATAAAGTTATCAAAGAATGTTTCCTTTGCATGGAATAGCTTACAATATGAATGGCCTGAAAGAGTAGCAAATATGGAATTTATGGAATGGTTTACCTGGTTCGTGCAAAACAGCAGTACTGATATCTGTCGATACTTTCTTTGCACCATCTGGGCTATCTGGTCGGCTAGAAACAAGTGGATTCACGAAGGCAAGAAAATGTCAGGAGCAGAGACGGCAAGATTCAGCGTACAGTATTTACAAGAACTGAATAGCATTAAACGAGGAAAACTTGCCTTTAGCCCGATAAGTGTAGAATGGAGGCCCCCGATTCAACGTTTCTACAAAATCAACTTCGATGCAGCAGTGGACCTTAAAACGCAAAGATCATTTTCGGGACTCATAGTCAGAGACTGGAAAGGGGAAATCCTAGCCACAAAAACCATAAATCATGAGAATATACCTACGGGGTTTGCAGCTGAGGCCGTTGCATGTTTACAGGCGGTTATCTTAGGAAGGGATCTGGGATTAAAGTTTGTGAATATTGAAGGGGATTCTTTGACAGTGATAAAAAAAGCTCAAACTAAGAGAATAGACAAGTCGGTAATTAGCGCATACATTCAAGACATTCAAGAAATGTGCAAGATGTTCTATGAAAGTAAGTTCCTTTATGTACGAAGAAAAGCAAACGAACAAGGGCATGATTTGACATCAAAAGGCTTAAAAATGGCAGGAAAGACTTACCTTACTCACGGACCAGGTGATGAGGGAGTCACAGAGGCAGAAATTGATCGGGTATGGGGGTGAAGATTCCAACAGGTTTATGATTTGGAGAAGAAAGCTTAATGGTTACTATTCTTTTGTTCTTCTCCTGGAGCTGTAAATACTTATAGGAAATAACAGCTCATTAATGCTGGGTTGCCTTTTCAGAGCCAAACGGGCTGATTTTGTTTTAGGATTCTGTTTATTTTATTAATACAACCCAGTTTTCTTTCATTTAAAAAAAGAAAAAGAAAAAGAAAAGAGAAGAGAATGTTTCTTTTGTTATCACGAGGATCGTCAAGGAGAGCTCAATTCTTTGAAGATAAATTGTGATTTTCCCCTTTTCTAGTTTTAAGGTATTGTCCACCTTAGCGTTACAATGAAAACACTTTCTCGTGATTTTTTATTCAATAATAACTTTTACTATTTTCTTCAAATGAAAGATGGGGTGGTGCAGTTTGCAAGAGAGAATGTCAGAATCCAACGGTGATGATAAAGTCGATGGCGACAACAATCTAGTGAAGAGAAAAAGTTTACGAGCATTAGGTTTTTCGGAGAATAGGGGAAAAATTGAAGAGGATTATGAAAAAATTTAATATTTTTAATTACTATGTAATTTCATACTTGAATTTTAATTTTGTTTAATTATATATATAAATTTATGATTTGATCAAATTTTCAGAAATTATTAATATAATTATTGATATAGTACCTTTTTATATTTATATATTGCATATAAAAATAATTATATTTATCCAATGTAAATAAATTGATGTATTTGTTTTTTAAAATCTGTAAGATTGAACCAAAGTTAAAATTTTATCTATACATTTGAACTATGATCAAAGTTTCATGTGCATCATTGCACTAAATTAAAGTTCACGTATCAAATTGCTCGTTGAATTAAAGTTCATGTATAATTTTGAGATTCATCCCTATATTTTTTATAATGTTTTTTGTTAATAGGATAATTATTTTGATTAAATTATCATTGTGATTTTTTAAAAATAATTTACCATTCTAATAAAAAATTATTTTGGAATTATGAGTTAGAATAAGTGTTTTTTTTAATCATTAAAGGTACTATTTATTGAAATTAACTAATGACACCATTTTTTTTCTTCTTTAGTCATTATAAGATAATGGTAAGATTGCAATTTTGCTCCTTCTATTACAATTACATTTGAGATTTAATCTTTATATTTTAATTAGATATAGTTTTTTCATCTAATTTTACAATGATATTAGTTAGCCCAAATAGTTAATAACCTTAGCTATTTATGATTAAGATAATGACTTAAATTCTCTAAAAAACACTTTTTTTAACATAAAAAAAATCTATTTCAGCTTGATAAATTAGAAAGGTAATTTTTTAAGAATTGCTTAAAATTTTTTTGGCTTAATGGTGTAAAAAGCCCTCAAACTTTTTCAGAAAAAGGAATTAAACCTATCTTCTTCTTTTTTTGCACTCAATTGAGTACTTGAACTTTTAAAATGCATAAAAAAAGCCTTCAAATTTCTTAAAAAAAAGCAATTAATCCATTGTTTTTTTTTCACTAAATTGGGTACTTGAACTTTCAAAATACATAAAAAATACCCTCAAAATTTTCCAAAAAAGCAACTAAGGTCCTACTCTTATTAAAAAATTAAAAAATATATAAAAATATTAAATTTTAGAAAAAATATTAAATTTTAATAAAAAATTAAAATTTTATTCAAATTATTTTTATAAAAATTGTAAATAATTATAAAATTGTAAAATTTTATAATAATCATAAAAAATTATAAAATGCATTAAAAAATCCCTTTAACAATTAACTTTAACTATTGATCATTAAAGTTAATGACCCCTAGTTTTTGTCAATTAAAGTCATAAACTATTGCAACACAGCGTGACATGTGACGAAAAATAATAATAAAATAAAAATCAATAAAAGTTATAGAAAAATTATGAAATACTTCTTTTGGTACAATAATTTTTATAAAATTTATATTTCTTTACGTATTGTATAATTTTCTTACGACTTTATAGAATTGTATAATTTTTTATATTTCTATATATTTAATATTTTTTAAGATTTTTATATTTTTTCTATTTTTAATACATTTTTTAATATTTAATATTTATTAAAATTTAATAATATTTATAGCTTTTATTGATTTTAATTTTTAATAAAAGTAGGGGCTTAATTGCTTTTTTTGAAAAAAATTTAAGGTTTTTTTCATTCATTTTGAAAGTTCAAGTATTCAATTGAGTGCAAAAAAGAAGTAGTGGTTTAATTGCTTTTTTTGAAAAAGTTTGAGAGCCTTTTTAATACATTTTGAAAGTTTAAATACTAAAATGAGTGAAAAAAAAAGAGATAGGAACTTTTTTTTTAAGTTTAAGATATTTTTGGAAGCCATTTTTTTAAACAAATTCTCATTTAATTTGAGAAAATGTTTAATTTTTTTTAATAAAAGGGATTATTTTAAATATAAATTTAAGATATGTAGGTTAAAGTGGCCATCAATTTACCCGAAACCAAGCAAAGATAGCAAACTAGTTTGGTGATTAAATAATATTTAAAATGGTTAACAAGGGTCGCATAAAATAAAGGCATGGCAACGATGTTTCCAATTTTAACAAGAAGCACATGCTATGATATTTATGATGGCACTGAACCAAAAGATGAAAATAACAAAAGTAGAGTCCGGAATATTGACTTAATGGATAGAGTATTTATTGTTTCAGATATGATCTAAATTTAAGTTACGTTATTCATATTATTATTATTATTAGGGTTTTATCATCTTTTTTACAATTAAAAAAATGTATTAAAAAAATAAAAATAATAATTACCATAACAATCATTATCTTTCAAAAAATAAAAATAATTATTACCGAATGGAAAATTGGGTTAAAAAAGGAAAGGTTAATATCATCCTTATAGTTCTTCCCTAATCCATAAATAGGAGGATAATGCGCTTTAATATATTCAAACCTACACCCTCCTACATTGATAACAATAATCATGCCAATTGAGCTAAAACTCAATCGACAACCTTTGACTATTAACCTTTTAAAATTTTTGAATTTCTAATTTTTAATAAAAGTACTGGTTAAAATGTTAAATCTTAAACATGGCAGGTCCCATGGCAATTCATGTGTACTTCATGATATATTTTTATTTTTATATATTTTTAATATTTTTATAATTTTGAATCAGTTTTTGACATGGCGTATAAGACAATTTGTGTCATATCTTAAAAAAATAATGTTTTAATCAACATTTCTATTAGAATAATGATAATTTAATTATTTTTTAAAGGTTAATAGTTAAATTTAGATTAAAAAATGGTCAAATTTAATAAAAATGTAAACATTAAGAGCTAAAATTATCATTATACGTTTAATTAATTCCTTTTCTTCTCCTATGCAACTCTATAATTACATTACAAATTACAAAGCTATTCCATCCAAAACAAAAAGAAGTAAATTTGTGGTTGACCTAAAGATAACATAAATAAAAAAACTTTTTGCCCATGAGCCTAAAACTCTCACTATGTATAGGTAAGTAACTTCGTACGCATCACTTCTTTAGTTGCTGTCAGCACTACCATATTAATCTTTTCACTCTTCATTTACAACAATAAATACAATTATGAGTAAACAGCATTACTGAAAAGTGAACTATTAGTAGATGAAGTCCTTGGGTGGGAAGGGTGAAGCTAAAAAATTCTTTTAGGGGAAGAAATTAAATTTTAACTTTTAAGATAGTAAAAATGTAATTTTACTATTTTAATAGCTTACATTTTTATAATATTTAAATGATTAAATTAAATTTGTATCATTTTAAGGGGGCTCAAAGTGTAATTTTACATTTATTAATTTAAAGTTTCAAAAACTTAAATTGAAAATTTTTCATTTTAAGGAGATTGGACTCTGTGAGCCCCCTAGCTACACCCCGCTCGGGTGGATGCAATGCAATACAAAAAGCTTTTACCATATTTGAACCTCTAAAACAAAAAAGGTGTTGCTATAAATATTATATATGCAGAGGATTAAATGAATGTCTATGTTACATAATGTGGATGTAAATCTAAGATCATTCATTTTTTTTCAATATTCTTACATATTTTGAAGGGTGTTAGAGAGTCGGTATTTCTACATTTATATTTGGATATTCATCGTGAATTAAGGGTGTAATACTTGAATTCAAAAAGTTATTCAAATTTGAAATAGAAAAAAAATCAAATTCAATTTAATAACTATTAATCGAGCTAGTATTCAAATAATTTGAATTAATGATTAAAATAAAATAAAACATATTAATGTTTGAATTAAGTATATTGCGAGCATAATCAACCTTTAATTAATTCCTTTTCATGTCCTATGCAATTCCATAATTATATTACAATTTACCAAGCCATTCCATCCAATAAAAAAGAAGAAGTAAATTTGTGGTTGAGCCGAAAGAGAGCATAAATAGAAAACTTGTTGCTCATGAAGCTAAAACACTCCTTATGTATAGATAAGCAACTTCGTACACATCACTTCTCTAATTGTTGCCACTGCCACTGAATTAAATTTTTTCACTCATCAATTAAACAATAAATACAACTATGAGTAAAAAACATTACTGAAAAGTGAACTATTAGTAGATGAAGTCCTTAGGCCTAGAAGCGAAGCAAAAAATAATTTTAGGGTTAAAATTATCATTATACCTTTAATTAATTCATTTTCTCTCATATGCAATTCTATAATTACATTACAATTTACAAAGCTATTCCATCCAAAATAAGAAGTAAGTTTGTGGTTGAGCTGGAAGATAGCATAAATAGAAAACTTGTTGTCCGTGAAGCGAAAACTCTCCCTATGTATAGATAAGCAACTTCGTACACATCACTTCTCTAGTTGCTGCCACTGTCACTATATTATTTTTTTCATCCCTCAATTACAACACTAAATACAATTATGAGTAAACAACATTATTGAAAAGTGAACTATTACTAGATGAATGCCTATCACAAAAATACTTTTGGGGAGAAGGTAAATTTTTTATCTTTTAAAAAATACACTTTTGGGTCAATTTTTGGCTTGAGAAATGCATTTTCTCTCTCAAAAAAGCAACTTATTTAGGAATGTCTTTGTTCTAAAAGTGTTTTTTGTCCTCGAAGTGTTTCTTAGATGCAATACTAAACAGACCCAAAGTCCTTGGATGTAGAAGCCAAAAAAAATTTTTTAGGCGATAAAATTAAATTATAATTTTTACGATAGTAAAAATATAATTTCATCATTTTAATAGCCTGTATTTTTATAGTTTTTAAAGATTCAATCAAATTTTTATCATTTTTAAAGGGGACCAAAGTACAGTTTTACTTTTACTAATTTAAAAAAAAATTCATTTTAGGAGGTTGTACCTGCGAGGCACCTTAGCTACGCCATTGTTTGGGTGGATGCAATACAAAAAGCTTTTACCATATTTGAACCTTCAAAAAAAACTTTTGCTATAAATATTACGCAGAGGATTAAATGTATGTTTATGTTACATGATATAGAAGTAAAAGTAGGATCCTTCACTTGTTTTCCAAAATTCTTAAATATTTTGAAGGGTGTTAGAGAGCCGTATTTCTGCATTCATATTTTTATATTCGTCATGAATTCAGGGTGTAATACTTGAGTTTGCAAGTTATTCAAAATTGAAATGAAAAAAAAAATTTGATTTGATAATTATCAACCGAGCTTGAGTTTAAATAGTTTGAATTAGCGATTAAATTAAAGTCAAACATTTTAAAGTTTAATTTAAGTATCTTGCGAGCATAATCAACCTTTTATATATTTTTATAAAATGGACTTTTTTTATATATTCTTATATATAAATTAAAATGTTCACCACCCAAGTCGTGACTTGTATTTGACTCACATTAATCATGTTTATTGTTTGGGTTTTACCTCTTTTTGTAACTTTTTTTTTAAGAAAAGGCATGGCAATGATACTTCTAATTTTAGCCCACCTATTAACAACAAGCACATGCTATGATATTTATGATGAAACTAAACTAAGATGAAAATAACAATGGCAGTACTAGAAATAAAAAAATAAAAAGTAATTACCATAACAATTAATAATAATAACTATTCTTTCAAAAAATAAAAATAACTATCACCAAATGGAAAATCTTCATATAATTCATGGGTTAAAAGGAAAGAAAGCCTACTCTATAAATATCATCCCATGTGCTTGCTAATAGGCAGGTTAAAATTAGAAACATATAAAAAGTGTAAGGAGATTTGGTTAAAATTAGAAACATATAAAAAAGAATAAGGAGATTTAATTAACACCCAATTATAAATTAAACAATTAATATTTATAATTTTTTATTAATTGAATATTTAATTATTTTTTGCTAAATTTAGTCTACCTTTAAAAAAGAGAGAGTAAATTTGTGATTGAGTTTGAAGATAATATAAATAGAAAACTCTACCCATGTATAGATAAGTAACTTCGTACACATCACTTCTCTAATTATTGCCACTGTGACCATATTAATCTTTTCACTCCTCAATTACCACAATAAATACAATTATGAGTCAACAACATTACTTAAAAATGAACTTTTAGTAGATAAAGTCCTTTGGGTCTAAGGGTGAAGAAAAAACATTTTTTAGGGCTAGAATTATAGTTAAACCTTTAATTAATTCATTTTCTTCTCCTATGATATTCTATAATTACATTACAATTTACAAAGCTATTTCATAAAAGAAAAAAGAGTAAATTTGTGGTTGAGCTGGAAGATAACATAATTAGAAAACTTGTTACTCGTGAAGCTAAAACTCTCCTTATGTATAGATAAATAGCTTCGTACATATGCTCCTCTAGTTACTACCAATGCTACCGTATTAAAATTTTCACTTCTCAATGACAACAATAAATGTAATCACGAGTAAACAACATTACTGAAAAATGAACTATTAGTAGATGAAATCCTTGGGTCCAGGGGTGAAGAAAAAAAATTTAGGACAAAAATTATAATTATACCTTTACTTTATTCATTTCCTTCTATTCTATAGTTACATTACAATTTACAAAGCTATTCCATCCAAAAGAAAAAAAGAAGGTAAATTTATGGTTTAGCTGGAAGATAGCATAAATAGAAAACTTGTTGCTCGTGAAGCTAAAACTCTTCTTATGTATAAATAAGCAACTTCGTACACATCACTTATCTAGTTGTTACCACTACCACTACCACTACCACCATATTAAAATTTTCACTTATCAATTACAACAATAAATACAATTACGAGTAAACAACATTATTGAAAAGTGAATTATTAGTAGATGAATGCCTAGTTTAGGTATGCTTATAACAAAACCACTTTTGGAGAGAAGTTAAAATTTTCATCTTTTTAAAAAAATACTTTTGGGCCAATTTTTGACTTGGGAAAAACATTTTCTCACTAAAAAAGCAACTTATTTAGGAATACTTTTGTTCTAAAAGTTTTTTTTTTGTCTCTGAAGTGCTTTTTAGATGCAATACTAAATAAATTTAAAGTCATTGGGTGCAAAAGGCAACAATTTTTTAATGGATGAAATTAAATTATAATTTTTACAATCGTAAAAATACAATTTCGTTATTTTAATAACATATATTTTTATAATTTTTAAATGATTAAATCAAATTTTTATCATTTTTAAAGGAGACTAAAGTATAATTTTACCTTTACTAATTTAAAATTTTAAAAACTTAAATAGAAAAATTTCTATTTTAAGGGACTGAGCCTGCAAAGCATCCTAGCTACACCCCTGCTTGGGTGGATGCTAGAGGTGATCATGGGCCGAGCCGGGCCGAGCCCAGACAAAATTTTAGGCCCATATACTAGGCCTGGGCTCGGGCCCAGCCCGAAATATGAGCTTAAAAATTTGTCCAAACCCGGCCCGAAATAAAATTGCTAAGCCCGAGCCTGGCTCGTCCCATATTAATTTTTTTTGCTTATTTCATTAAATAAAAAAATTTAAAAATATAATAAATCAAATATATTTAAAAACATAAAAACAAATATTAAAACAAATAAAAATGATGCTAAAACAATTCTTAAAATAATATACAAATTGACAATATAATAAAAATGGTTATATTAAAAATTTAAAATGATTAAAAATAAAATAAAAAAAATATATTAATATATAATTTGGGCCGAGCCAGGGCCAAAAAACTCTTACTCAAGGCCCGACCTATTTTCTAAACGGGCCTCGTTTTTTTGCCAAAGCCTATTTTTCGGGCCTATATTTTTAACCAAACCCTCCTATTTTTCGGGCGGGCTTTCGGACCAGACCGAGCCGCCCGACCCATAATCAGCTCTAGACTGGATGCAATACAAAAAGCTTTTACCATATTTGAACCTTATAAAAAAACATTCGCTATAAATATTACGCAAAGGATTAAATGTATGGTTATATTATATGATACAGATGTAAAAGTAGGATCGTTCACTTTTTTCCAATAATCTTATATATTTTGAAGGGTGTTAGAGAGTTGTATTTCTATATTCATATTTGGATATTCGTAATGAATTAAGGCATTCAAATTTGAAATAAAAAAAAATCAAATTCGATTTGATAATTATCAATCGAGCTGGTGTTCAAATAGTTTGAATTAACGATCAAATTAAAGTCAAATATCTTAATGTTTGATTTAAGTATTTTGCGAACATAATCGACCTTTTTATATATTATTATATATAAGTTAAGATATTCATCGCTTCAAGTATGGTTTTAATTTGAGTCGCTTTAATCGTATTTGTTGTTTGAACTTTACCCATTTTTGTATTTAAAAAAAAAAGCATGGCAATGATATTTCTAATTTTAACCCACCTATTAACAACAACCACATGCTATGAGATTTATGATGGCACTGAACTAAGAGAGATGAAAATAAAAAGAAATAATAAAAAAGAAAAGAAATAAAAAAAAAGAAATAAAAAAGAGTAGAAAAGAGTAAAGATATTTAATTAACACCCAATCATAAATTAATATTTATATTTTTTTATGAATTTGATATTTATTTTTATCTAAATTTAGTCTTCAATTTTTGAAAAAAAGTTGACTAGACTAAAATGTTAATTTTAAATTATTTGTTAACATAACATATAAGATTAACTGTATCATTTCAACATAAAGTACAAAACAATCTATCACTAAAGCTCCAATACAAAACAAAATTTTTACAAATAATCTTAAATATTTGTTATACGTTAGTGATCACCAGCTCGAATATTAGATATGATCCAATTTGTAGGTTTTGGGTCGCGGGCGAGAGGACAGTGAAGGGAGCTTGCGGACCCAGAGTGAAATGCATGTCTAGCATATCTAAGTTCATTCAAAATGTCGATCCTAATAATAGTGAGGTCAAGTCATAAACAACGAGGTCATGTCGTGAAGAATAATAATATTTATAAATACTCAAATGTTCTCGTTAATAAGATACGAGATAAAATTTGTCAATAATATTAAATTTAAATATTAATAATAATTTACTAGATCAACATATAATATACAAATTATTATTAAAAAAATATATCTTGAATTTATTACAATTTCCACACTAAAAAATTTCCACCCAAGACACCAACACAAAGCAACCACTAATAAAATTTTTTTTACCCACGATTTTGTGTTGGGGAAAATGGGACCATTGGATTTTATAAAGAGAGAAAGGAGGAAGAAAGAGAAAAATAAAAGCTGATTTGGTTGTACCGAAATGTGTCCGCTTAGTCATGTCGACAGCAGACATGAAGCCGGTGTAAATATAAAGTAAGTAGCTTCTAGGCATACATGGCAAAGAAGGGTATCTACAGACCTGACAACAGCAGATGGCTTCCAACAGAAACGGATTATGACATTGAGCAAAGAGATGGATGATGAGGAAAAGATAATAAAGGCATGGCAATGAATTTTCTAATTTTAATAACAAGCACATGCTATGATGGCACTGAACCAAGAGATGAAAATAACAATGGCAGTACTAGGAATTAAAAAAAAAGTAATAACCATAAAAATCAAAAAATAAAATAATTATCACCAAATGGAAAATCTTCACATAATTCATGGGTTAAAAAGGAAAGGTAAATATCATCCCATGTGCTTGCCAATAGGTGGGTAAATATTAGAAAAATATAAAAAGAATACCTGTAAGCAAATGCAGACAAGAAATAGGTAATAACGTGTACCTGAAACTCCAATCGTACAAGCGAAAGTCGGTTGCCGTAAGGAAGAACCTAAAGCTAGCAGCCAGGTATTACAGAGCCTGCCTTGTTGAAAGACAAAATCGGGTCAATAGCGTATAAACTGAAACTTCCAGAGATCCACCCTGTCTTTCACATCAGTCTATTGGAAAGGGAAAATTGGAGAGAAGGGAGTAACTTGCACAGACTTACTGGAAAGGGGAACCGACGGACAACCCAAGATTTACCTTGCCTTGCTACCAGTTACTCGAATCGTGAAATGTCACAATTGAGCCATCACAGACCTACTGATCCAGTGGGCAAATTTGGGACCAAAAGAAGCAACATGGGAGGATTTTTCGGTTCTATAGGCTCAATTGGAGAGAAGGTAGTAACTTTCAGAGACTTTAGTTTGGATGGGTGCGGTGCTTTTAGTTTACTTTTTGTCTGACGCTATAGTATCATTATAGTATTTAATCTCACTGCTACCGCTGTTTTTACACTAACCACAAGTAAACGCACCGCCCATCCAAACTCACCCTTACTGAAAATGGGAACTGACGGACAACCCAAAAATTACCTTGCCTTGGTACCGGTACTCGTGAAAAGTCACAATTGAGCCATCATGCAACTATTGATCCAGTGGCCAAATTTGGGACCAAAAGAAGCAACATGGGAGGATTTTGCTCAATTTTCGGATTTTGATCCTTGGGGTTAAAAATCCTCTTAAGGGGAGGGTATAGTTATCCACTCAACAAAATTGGGGGAATTGGGAGAAATAAAACCTAATTTTGAACTAGACCCTAAATTGATTTAGCAGACTCAAATGAGAAAAAGACTAAAAGAAATTGGACCAAAGAAGACTAACGATGCCCAATTTTAGGGGTAATGTGTTATTATCTAATTAAAAGCCCAATATTAGGTTAAAAAGCCCATACACCCGTGCCCTAGTTTCATTTCTTCTTTTCTTTCCCGCGACATCTTCTTCTGTTTTCCTTTTTTTTCCCCCTCTCGTAGCTTTGTTTTTTTTTTCTCTTTTCCAGTGCTTTCATCTGATCGGCCGCCGCCACCACCACCACTTCTTCTTCTTCTTCTTCTTCAAAAGCCAATAGCAGTATCAGAAGGACTGGACACATATCGGGTCGAATTTGTTTTTATATGTTTGAAAGATCATCCCTCGTATTTATGTTTAAAAACGTATCACAAAACCTTGAGTTGTTTCTGTAAGACCTATAGAGCAAAAATGAAGAAACTTACGGGTAGATTAGAAGAACCCAAGAGAAATAAGCGAAAGCTAGACAAAAGGTTGAAATTATCATTAACCAAGCCTTCTTATCTTCTAACACTGAAATACGCCCATATTCGCTGGGAAAATCGGCAAAGACTTTGTTATCTTTTGGAAAGACTTGTAAAGAAACATAATTGGGCCGAGGCTAGTGGAGTATTACGCTTGTTGCTTAAGGGTACTTCCCGTGATTTTTCTGCTGATCTGAATCGCCTCAAGTACTCGGTATGGCTGCCTTTTATATTTTGGTTGTTATTATGTTAAAGTTATGGTCTTGGTAATATTTGAGGAATTTTTACTTCTTTTACTGGCTCGCACTTTGTAGAACAACAATGAAATGCTTTGAAATTGAAGGAGCACATTATGTTTTTAAATTTTTTTTAGTGACAAATGCATTATGATATAAGAATGAGTGTAGCATTTAATTTATAGAAACTTGTAAGGAAACGAAAACTCTAGTAGACCGTGACCAACAGACCTTTATCGAATTACTTTTTCTATTTTTTTTTTGTTATCTTAAATGTGTTAAAGATGTTTTCTAGCTCAAGTTTTTGCGTATGCCACCTTTTTCAGTAGAATGTTGTATATGTTATCGTATACAATGTTTTTATTGGCTACTTATGTCAAAAATATTTGTAAATTTGGTACAAGAGGGCTTGAAGCAGTCCTTCGTGTGTATATAAAAACTGCTGATGTCTGTAAGGGATGTTTTTAGGTTGCAATCAGGCTTCTTAAGTACATAGATGGGGATCATGTTGACATTAGAAGGATCAGGGACATCTATGAGATTTGGATGAGCAGGATCAGGTTCAAGACTGTGAAAACAGAGGTATACTTTGACATATCTACATGTATTTGGCTTGTATGGTTCCTGTTTGAATACAGATCTTTTGTGGTTGAACAGGAGCAAATTGCAGTTCATTTGGAGTTCATTTTATTCTGCCTTACACATGGAAATCTTGGCTGGGCTCATCAAGCCACTTTAAGGTATCATTCTTGTATAAAAAGTTGTCCTGGGGTTGATGCATTTAGAAGAAGTATCCTATTTCTTTGTCTATGATCACCCACTTGTCAATCATTGTACATTACATGCATTGTTTCCATCACGCAAAATTAGGAAGCTAGTAACTATCTTGTTGCCAAAAGAACCCCCTTCCTGACTCTATCTTGCAAAAGTTGGCTGCAATGGTGTATGCTTGCTCTTGAACAAATCACATTTCGTATTTAAGGGACATTGGCGCCAACCACGAGGATTTAGTTTCTCCATGTGAGATGGGATGGTGCTGTTACTAATATACATGCTATTCTAGGTGTTATTAGGGTTTCATATGTTAGCACCTTATGTTTTAGGTATGGAAAAATTAGTTATGGTTTATTTGTAGAGCACTGCAAGGAAGAATAATATTGCACAACCAGATAGATCTAGCTGCAAAGTGATTAATTTTTTTTCACTACGCTTGTACGGTGTCTATTTGGAATGTTAGACTTAAGGAATTGATACCATGACCATTTGAACAGAATTTTATTGGCTGTGTTACATATGGCATTATGCATCATTGCTCAATCTGCTGGGTTGCAAAAATTAATCTCTTAGTTTTTCATATTAACATTATTGATGCATTTATATTCACGTTCTGTAATGATAGTTATATGAATGTAAAGGCTTATTGTCTTTGAAATATAATACATGGATGAATTTGGTGTTTGAGTGACTTTTATGAAATTTCCCTCCGTCAGCTTGATGAAAGAACAAAACTTTAGCTGTCACCCAATGGCAAACCTGGTCATGGGCTTGACATTCTGTCAGCTTTGGTATTCCAATCTCACTGAAGAGGTTAAACTGAGAAATTCAGATCAGGATTACCTCCCTCAGCAATCAGACGCTTCAGGATCAAATATGGGCAACGAAATTGTTTACTCAGAGGGAAATTATGCAGCTTATACTCATGATGCTGTTTCTTCTCAATGTGGTTCAGAGACATCTGTCATGAATGATAAAAGAGAAAGTCTGGTGGCTGGTAGCAACCAACAAAGAGTCGTTCATGTGCAGAACAATGTTAACTTGCAGAGAGCTGCACCTCTCGTACAAGAGATTGAGCCATTAGGCTCCAATCAAAACTCTTCTGAAAATGAAGTTGGTTTCTATGATGATAGTGGCTATACATGTGATCCTTCAGTCTTCTCTGCCTTAGGTAAGCTCTGAATTCCTTATATGTTTCTTTGACTGTCATGATAGTACCATTCTTCACTTTTTGTATACGTGAAAAATATAAGATGGCTTGATGATTTGACAGGCTAATTAACATCTTTGCAGTTATGAAGAATCTTTTGGATGCTTTTCATGATTTTCTTACGAATTATTCATCACAAATCTTTTGGCTTTGTTTATTAATATTGTTTCATCATTCTAACATCTAAAGGCCTTACTGAAATGTGTCATGTTTCTTGTTTCAGAGGGTTTAGAGTCATGGTTGATGCCTTTAAAGTTGCCATATTCTAGTGAGAACTTTGTCTATTTGCATAGGCAAATGGTTAATAATCATTATAAAGATGCTCTGAAGCATCTACGGCTTGCTCTTCACTGTGAACCCCCTTTGTCTGCAGCCTTACTTCCTTTGATACAGGTAAATTTTATTTCTTCCTTGCAACTTTTTTCTTTTTGATTAATTCAGAACATCTGTAACATAAGCTGAAGCATCTAATATTCTTAAAGAGATTCAGATTTGCACTAGTCAAAGTACAAAGCAAAAGGTATTTATTTGTACTGATTCAAACATGGTTTTTTTCTTTTTTCTTTTGCTTTTTTTGTCAAATTTACTCCAGTTATTGCTAATTGGAGGTCAAGCGAAAGAGGCCCTAAGTGAAGTCGAAAAGTTCTGTAACATTTCGAACATGCCTTTTCCCTTTAGGTACTAATCTGCCAAATAAGTTTGTTTTTCTCCTGTTTTGCTAAGAAGTGTATTCAAATTGGAAAATGTAATCCCTGAAGATGCCATATTTGATTTTGGCGTAATTCAGTTTACTTGAGAAAAACAGAATAAGTAAAATGAAAAATTAGTGGCTAGAGGACTTGCCTAATGGTTATGGTTAAGGTATTTATTGTGACTTAATTCTGGAGAGAAATGCTTAGAGAATAGAGATTATGTCATACCTGAATGTGTTTGTTTCATTTGCTCTCTGGAACACATAATTTTTGGAATATTTTCTAAATTTTCATGGTGAAGATTTAATTTTGCTTGCAGTGTGCTAATCTTGATCATCTTGTTGGCTTTATAAAACACTGATGTGCTACTTTTCTGCAGATTAAGGGCAAGTCTTCTAGAGTACTTTTATTCTAATGACTCTGTCAGGCTCTGTAATTGTTTTGAGGAGGTTTTGAAGAGGGATCCGACATGCTGCCACTCATTGGCAAGGCTTGTCAGCATGCATCAAAAAGGTTGTTATAGATTATCTTGCATGGATAGACCAGTGTTTGCTTTATTTGGTAATTCTATGCGCCGATCCTATCCCTAATTGTAATCCATGGCTACCATCCATGCACCATCAATTTTCTTATCGTCTTTTGTTCCGCTTTCACTGCCTTCTTGCTTGGTTGTAGATGCTTGTGCATTTTTAACATTGATTTTAAAGTTGTTTTCAGGTGATTATAGTCTGGAATCCCTTGTGGAGATGATTGCTTTGCATGTGGAAGCTACATTTCCAGAGTCTGAAACGTGGAGGGAGTTTGCTTCATGCTTCCTCAAACTATATGAATACGAAGAGGATCGACTGTCTGTATGCCTCGTTGGGAATGAAGGTGAACAAAAAGCAAATCGCTCTATTTATTACAGAAGGATTCCAAGCATATTTACCGAGGTAAACTCAAGAAGAGCTTGGAGATTACGCTGCAGATGTTGGTTAAAACGTCATTTTGGCAAGCGGATGCTTGCCTCCGAAATCGCTTCAGGTGCGTTCTTATTTCCCATTATGTAACAATACAATCCATACGCACCATTTTGCTTAATTCTTTACTGTCAATGTCGGATCACATACAAGCTTCAACCTCAGTTTGATAGAGATAACTGTTGACATTATCATTTTATCACCCTTTGAATTACTGCCGTGGATTGTAGTTAGGTTGGGAAGATGGATTAATTGGAAGTTTTGGTTGCTTTGGAACAGGGATGTTGGAGCTTGTAACATACAAAGCAGCTTGTGCAGCCCATCTGTATGGTGAAGAATGTCATTATGTTGTAAAGGTTTATACTCATTTAAGGGAACACAGTGAGAAGGATTTATGCAAATTCTTAAAACCACATATGGTGAATTCCATCAGACTAAATGTGAGATTTCAAGAAAAATAAAATTTAATTTGGTTCCTTTTATTATTATTATTATTATTTGTGTGCAAGCTTATACCACCTGATCAAAAAATAAATAGAAAAATAAAAAATTAGGAGAAATGGATATTTAAATCTATTAGTTGCAAAATTAAGTTAATTCAAATAATGATATTTGAGGGTTTATATTTATATGTACAAACATTATCATTCTCAAGTTTATAAAGGTAATGCATATAATCATGTGAATAGATTTGGTAAAATGTTTTTTTCTGTCAATTTTAAAATTCAACAATTAGTTACTGCATTAATATTATATTTTAATTTTATATGAATTTAATTAATATAATAATAAATTTAATTTAATTAATATAATAATAAATTTAACTCTTATAACTTACATGTAAATATTGAGATTAGATTTAAATTTTTTAGAATTAAAATAAATTTTAAAAAAAATATAAATCTCGAAAGGTAAATTTATTAATCGAAGAAAGACATTAATATTGTGATTAAAAAGAAAATTTTCTATTACCTTTTCTTAAGGTTTAGTACATTGTTTTTTAAAAAATATATGTATATCAAATATAAAACATTTCAATTTTCGAAAATCCAAAAAATATATATTCATATAATAATTAAACACATATATTAATTATTATTTAATGTTTTAACTTCACTTACGAAATTAAAAATTAAAAATTCCACAATAAAAAATCAAATATATATAGAAGGCATATAGTTTTTTGGAGTTTTTTTTTCTTATAAATTGATTTGTATTTAATTTTAATTAAATATATTATTAAAAATTATTAATATATTTACTTTTAAAAACGTATTGTGAATTTTAATTTTATAAACGAAATCACGAAATTATTTTTTTAAACTGTAAAATCTCAATTCAAATAGAAAAAATTAAAAAAAATTCTTTTAATATATATTTAAAAATAAATAATCTCTTTAATGCCACTAATCTCTGCTATTTTATAAAATTTCTTCATAATTAAAATTCCGGTAAAAGAATCCGACCCGGCAACCCGACATGGCAGCGTATAGAGCGGATGACGACTACGATTATTTGTTTAAGGTGGTGTTGGTCGGAGATTCCGGCGTCGGGAAATCCAATTTGTTGTCGAGATTTACTAGAAACGAGTTTAGCCTTGAATCTAAATCCACAATCGGTGTCGAATTTGCCACCCGAAGTATTCGGGTCAATGATAAAATCGTTAAGGCCCAGATTTGGGACACTGCTGGACAAGAAAGGTAACATTTTTTTGAACTTTTTTTTTTTTAATGATTTACTGCTATTTCTCAATTGCTTTGTTTAGGTTAATGGGGTTTTGGAATTTGATAGATTTGAGGAAAATGAGGTGTTTTCTAGTTTCTGCAACTGCATTGGGATGGTAGAATGCTTGGAATTTTGGTAGCTGAGAAAATGTAGGAAAATTATACTCTCATTTTGTTTGTTTTCTTCTATGTTCTTTTCTGAAAATTTGAAGTATTGGAGGAAAATGTGGTGGTTCGAGATTAGCTTCATTCCTGATTTCTCTTTTGAATTATCCCTATTTTCTCATTTTGAAACCTAAACTTTTTTGTCCACTTTGGTACAAAAATATCATTTTATCTCAATTTGGCCCCCAAATGGATGATGTCATTAGCTATATGTCACGTTCTTATTTACTGACATAGAGATGCTTGGGTAAATTGTGACAAAATGATAGTTGAAGTATCAAAATAGATAAAAATGTTTAGATACTAAAGTACTAAAACGAGTATAATTTAAGGGCTAAATCATGAACTAAACCTTCTAGATTACTGTCTTGGTTTGGTGAAGGGAGTATTGGGAATTTAGTTATCCGTTTGGATGCCGAGAAAATTTTGGAATAAGGGGCATTCAGAATTTCCTTTTTCTTTTTAATGTTCAAGCAAGTGGACTTGGATTTTGGTTATTTGGTGAAAAGTAGTTCTTCCTTTTCTTTTTTTTTTCCCTTTATAGATTGGTATACTGATAAAAACGTATTTGAAAGAAAACTTAGCATGATGCAAATTCAATTTGAAGTGCAAAATAGTATGTTGTAGGTTATATACAAAAATCCCAGAGTTGGTTTACTAATGGATGAATTGAAAAGAACATGACATTTGAGTCTAATTGATAAAAGTTGCAGCTTTGATCCATTAATCAAAAGGTGGTAACAAACCCCATTTTTCCTAAAACTCATAGTTGAATCATTAACTGTATTTGTAAACATCATTAGAATATAGGTATATTGAAGAGGATATCATTTGTTTGTCTATGGATAATTTTATTCTTTTGTCTTTCCTTTAGAAGGACTTGTATGAAGAACACATTACAAGCTTGTTCGGAGGGCATCTCTTCTACTCTAACTTTGTGTATCATGCATGAGCACCAAAAGATGGCTTGTGTTGCTTACTCCAATATTTTCAGTAGAACATTCGAGTTGCATTGATCATTTTCTCAGTGATGTTTCTCTGGGGAAAATATACTGAAGTGAGGTTTCACAATATCATATATTCTATTGATTTGAATTTTGTATTGGAAATGTACTTCATTTTCTACATTGACAGCCCTAATGCGTTTTCTAATAAATAAAAATCTATATTGAGTATGTGTAGAGCATGAAATGGAAACTCTGTGTTCTCTCCTTGGAATCAAGTGTCTTGGGGCCTAAATTTCTGGTCGGCTGTGCTGCATTTTATTATAAATTGCTTGGTTGATCATGGAATATTTTCGTTGCGATGAACTAGTCAAGGGTAAATCATAAAATTGCAGTTCTTGATTGTACTTTTCTTTGATGATGAAAACTCAATACAAGATTCTGATTTTAGTTCTTGCCCTGCTTGCAGTGTTATTGGTGTAAAAGGGTAATATATATGATTTTCTACGATCATTTGAGTTATGAATGCCTGATATACAGTTTCACCTATGCATGTGTGAGATTTATAAGCTTTCCGAGAGTTGATTACTTGTTGTATTCTTTTCTAGATACCGGGCAATTACAAGTGCATACTACCGAGGAGCTGTTGGTGCCATGCTTGTCTATGATGTCACTCGACGGGTCACGTTTGAGAATGTTCAGAGATGGCTGAAGGAACTACGAGATCATACAGATTCTAGCATCGTGATTATGCTCATTGGTAACAAGGCCGACCTGCGACATTTGTTTGCCGTTACCACCGACGATGCTAAGGCCTTTGCCGAGAGTGAAAACACCTTCTTTATGGAAACATCTGCCCTTGAATCTACAAATGTTGAGCATGCATTCACTGAAGTGCTAACTCAAATACATCAAGTGATCAGTCGAAAAGCGCTCGAAGGAGGGAATGATCAAACAACATTGCCCAAGGGACAAACCATCAATGTCGGATCTCGGGATGATGTTTCAGCTGTGAAGAAAGACGGCTGCTGTTCTGCATAATTGTTAGATGATTCCGAGTGTCCAAATTTACTTCCTCATTAAGCACAAGCTTTCCTCGCCGTGATCTTTCTCGAGATCTTTCGTTGAAGATGAAGAAATCACAGCATTCCAGGGATTTCCTTCATTCATTCGATTTCAGTTCCTTTTTCATGGTTCTTTAGGGTATTTTTCTTCTTCATGTAATGTTCCATTCCATAGTTTTTGTTGTATTTGATTGCTTTAGAATACATAGTTTGTTCAGACAGATCTAGTTTTAGTATTTTAAATGATTTTCATTAGTTGTGGAGAATAAATTTTAAATTAGCTATCATAATGTTTTTGTATTTTCGAAGGAGTATTTTAAGTAATATAACAAATAAATAGGGATAATTTAGGTATTATACATAATTTAAATAATTTAGTGCAACTATATACAAATTTCATTTTTGATTTAATTATACATATTTAAATAAATAAAATACATCAATTTATAATAAACATGGTGACGTTATTGTTTCTTTTATTTTAAAAAAATAATGTGTATATAAAATATAAAATTTAATTTTATAAATTAATTTAACCTATAAGATACTTTTTTTAATAAATATATTACAAGTTTCTGAATTTAAAATTTTTAAGTCTATTTAAAATTAAAATTTTAAATACCATTTAAATATTTCTAAATTTATAAATATATTACAGGTTATTTTTTAAAATAAAAGAAACACTAATTTAGCAATAAAAGAAACAATATAAAATATGTAATCAAGCTTGAGAAATAAAAAAGATAACAAAACAAAGAGGGGTTAATATTGGAATATTACCATCCCCTGTTGCAATATTACCATCCCGGTGAATTTGAGCTTGGCCGGCACCTAACACCCATTTTTTTTTTATTAGATAATGGATGTCAGCCATTAGGGTATTATCACCCAATTTTTTTTGAAAAAAATATACGGGTGTTCTCCAGAACCCTAAAAATCATTTTTTAGTAGAAAAAATTAGTGATGTTAGCCCTCTAATCTTCATAACTCAATTTTACTATTTATTTCAAATAATTTAGGTGATTACTTTTGAATTACCTAAAATAACCTCCGTTTGACATCCAAAGAGACGCAGTTTTGTGAAAGCTCCTTCCCTCTCTCTCATGTCATTACACATGCTTCCCCACTCCCTGGGTCTCATGCTTCTCATTCTTTAGTAAAAGGGCAAAGGCTACATGAACAACCTATGACATATATCCAACCCCAACCAACAATTTAGACCTGCAATAAAAGTAATTCTAATATATTGTTGGTTTTATTATATATGGATACAAAATTACAAATACAAGGACATGGCAATGGCAGCAATTCTCTTCCAAATTTATCATTTCCATTTGTGTCCAAACTGCTTTTGCTCCTTAATTCTCTTCAATGCTCCTTCAATAGCAACATCAAATGCATCCTTTATACTCTCTAAACCCTCTTTTGGTTTCGCATAAACTAGTTTGGGAATATACTCAATCACTTTCTCCCTTATTTTCTTTACCTCTTCTTTACTGTAACTTTCAAGCACGCTTTTGATTGATGTCCCGTTCTTCACCTCGTTGCGGTGGATGAAAACTGAGTAACTCTTGGGGTCGCTGGGTAGAAACCATTGGTACTGAAGATATGCCGTTCGATGCCAGAAGAAAACCGGGATGGAACCCGCTACCATGCAATCAAATATTGACCTGCGGGTGAAGCTATCGCCTCTTGGCTGCAGGCAAAACTCCGAATCCAAAAACGCCTCCAGCACCAGGGAAGTTCCGTTTGAGCAGCGGGTGCCTGCACAATCCACGGCTCGGCATAACCCCGACACGTTCATGCATTGCCTCAACAGCAAGCTTCTGAAATCATTCTTGATGGTGTCACGTGGCGCTCCGGCGAAACAAAAAAGGGTTTTGCGGTTACGGTTACGGACGAAGTCTTGCCACTCTAAGACGTCGGAGTCCGATCTGGGGTGGAATCCGGTGGGGTAAGGCACAGCGACGTCGAAATAGTCCCAAGGGTTTCGTTCAATCAAAAGACGTGTGATGTTTCTCATGCCTGGCAAGTAGATGCATTTGGAGCCCCAGTCTTCGTCTTTGGTCCGCCGGAAATCCCATGTGATGCGCCCCATTGTTATGAAATGATCCCACCCACCGGAACTGTTCCAATGCGGCTGCTCTTGAAGCCATTTCAATATCATCTCGCAGTACCTATCACGATCTTTCCATCTATACTTAAACCATAAGTATTTCCCTACGGCGAGTCCTGCGTAAAACGGGATGTAAAACGCCGTCGCGGAATCCGGTTCCATCGTACGACACTTGTAGTTTAAAATGCGATTGTGGTAAATGATCTCCATGGCGAACTGGTCGGTCCAGTACCATGCTGGAACCAAATCCTCGGGTATGACGCCAGACAATCCCGTGGCTTTGCTCCCGAATCCGTCGTTGGATAAAGCCCTGCAACGTGAATGCCAAGGGTCCAGCTCGACGCAGTTATCCAATAACTCCTGGTTGAAAACAGCCGGCAAGTTGTAGACGAAAATACGACGGAATGAGCAGTTGTGGGGCGGTGAAAAAGAGGAAGAGGGCGACGTGGATGAAATGTTAGGGGGGTTTTGGAGGAGATGGTGATGAGGATGGGAAGGGAAGTGGGAGCGGCGATGGGAGAGATGGAGGGTGCGAGCCATGAAAAGGATGATAATCTGGAGAGAGATGATGAAAAGGAGGAGCCATAAGCGGACGTGGTTGGGTAAGAAGAAATAAGGCTGGAATTGGAGAGAAGAGGAAGAGGGTTTGCGGTCGATGGCAGAGAGATAGGGGGGTTTGGGTGATTTAGGGGAGGCGGTGGTGGAGTTTGGAAAACAAGGAGAAGGGGGTTTGGGGGTGGGGGGGGTGGTGGTGGTGGTGGATGTTGGAAGCATCAAGATGGCTTTTGCAGCAGCTTTCCTGGAAGTAAATTAACCGAAAATGATGGCGTGAGTGACAGGGAGAGGATGGTTTTCGAGGGCTCTTACGCTTTGTGGTTAGTTTTACAGATTAACGGGGAGACGGACTGAGTTTTTAATATTTTGATAAAAAAACATTTTTTATTAACATTTATTTTTTAATTAGATAAATATTAAAATTACATACTAATTTTTGATTTAATATACAATTTAATACGTAATATTTTATTTTAATTCAATCATATATATTTAAAAAAACAATTACATCTATTTATTATTATTTTAAAAAATATATGTCGATTGAGTCTTAATTTAATTAGTATTGATATTGTTATCAGTGTAGAAAGATATAAATTTAAATACGCTAAAATATATTATTCTCAAATAATTCTAAACATTATATCAATAAATATAATAAAATCTATATTAAAATTAATGTTAAAAAAATATACATTGCATATTTTTATAGATACATAAACCAACAACTATTAATTATAATTTCTTTTAGCTCTCCAAGAAAAATCACTTCTTTTTCATCTAGTCTTTTATTTATTTTTTATTTTTTGTCGAAGTTAAATTATCAATTATATGTATTAAAGAATGAATGTAATTTATCGTTTATTTTTATAATTTTTTACTTTACAAAATTTATTTAAACTTTATATAAATATATTAGCAAATTAGTTTATGTTTACTTTCTTTTCTTCGAAATTAAATATTTTAATGGGATATTCCACTCAATTAATTAAACAGCTTCCACATTTACAAAAGTATACAATTCTATGTTGAGGTGTTTATAGTTTGGTTAAATTTGAATTAGTCGATCGAATCGATTTAATTCGGTTAATTGATTGGTAGTCGAAATTTAGTTTTGTCGGAGATCAATTAATACTTTTTGAAATTTCGATTATTGGTTAATTTGGTTCGAAATCGGGTATCTAATTAAAATAAATAATATATATTATATATAATATACTTTTTATATTAGCAATGTATTTTTTGAACTACTATTTTTTTATATTAATTGAATTAAATAATATATATTATATATAATATATATTTTTGAACTATTAAAAAAAAGAACATTAACAATGTATTTTTTATATGTTTTATACTTATTTTAACAAAAAGAGAAAAATAAATAAATTTCGGTTAACTGATCGAATTAATAGAAATATTTCGGTTCGGTTAATGTATTTGAAAAAAAATTTGATTCGATTAATAGTTAAAATTTATATATTTCGAGTAATTCAATTAATAGTAATTCTATTTGATTAATAACCGAACTGACCGTTTAAACATCCTTAATTCTATGGAATAGTCAAGCCCAAACCAATTATTACCATTCCTACAAAGCCCTATGTGGCACAATCAATATCTGTACATAAACTAGTGATAATATGCATACATATATCTATATAAATATCAACTAACTGAACTCTAACCTTTACAAAAAAAAAAAAAACCTTAATCTTCAAATAAAGATGTTCATGAGTTGAGCTGGATTAAATTATATAGTGATATTAGCTCACCTTATACTTGCCGTAATTTAACTCGACTTGAAATACAATCCTCAAATTTTGTTCCAGCACAACTATATTTAAAAATAACTAACTCAAACCTATTTTAAATTTATCCATATTATTTTTCAATTATTAAAAAGCATGTTATGTTTAATTTAATATTTTTTATTATTAAAATTTAAACATAAATAACATATTTTATAATATTAACATTATAACATTATATATTTAATTTAATTTTATATAAATTACATAATATATAAAATAAAATAAAAAATATATTACAAAATAAAAAATGAGTTGAGCTCGAGTTTTGAATGTTGGAGCCTAAACTCAATCATGTTTTAAACGGGGTTAAAATTTTTTTACCAAGTCTATTTTAGGCCTTATACTTTTGTCCAAACTTCCAATATTTCAGGCAACTTTCAAATATGGGTGAATAGCCCTGCTTGTGAACAGGTTTATCTCCAAAATTTTTTGTGAAAAACACATAATTAATGACTAAAATTTATAACACTAGTAAAAAGATAATATATTATATATAAAATTACAGTTAGAAAATAATATATCATATATAAATTTTACATTTTAAAAAATAATAATATTTTAAAAAGTTGGATAGCTTTTTTTAATAATTTAAAGTTATATAAATAAAGTTTAAAATTGTAAAAAGCCCTCAAATTTTTAAAAAAATAATTAAGCCACTACATTTTTTTTATTCAATTAGGTATTTGAACATTCAAAATGCATCACAAATTTTTGTACTTAATTGGGTACTTAAACTACCAAAATGCATAAAAAAAGACATTTGACCATTAATTTTAATAGTTGACCGTTAAAATTAACTGTCTCTATTTTATTTTCCAATTAAAGTTAACATATGTCATAACTACTGCATGACATATGGCAATAAAAAATAAAAAATAATAAAATTTATAAAAATTATTAAAATTTAATAAAAGAATATAAAAAAATATTTAAATTTTATTAAAAATTAGAAAAAATAATTTATAAAAATTATAAAATATATAGAAATGTAGAATTTTTTTATAAAATTTTATACAGTAGTAAGAAAATTATAAAAGATGTCTTATTATAAAAAATTAATAAAATTTATTTTGTTAAATTCAAGTTCATTATACTATCATATTTTTAGTGACATGACTACTAAATTAGTATTTTTTATTTCAAAATATTAAATCAACAAATTTAGTAAAAAAATTAACAGTATTAATAATTAGACTTAAATTTTAAAATCTAAACAATAGGAAGATTAAGTTTCTAAAAATATAAATATAAAGACTAAATTTCAAATTTGTAAAGTGTAAGGGACTTACGAGAATTTTAACCCAAATTCTTATATACTTAAGTCTCAATCCACAATTTCCGTACAGGACTTCATTTGTTTCGAGGCTTTAATGGCATCCAGCTCACTGAGGCAGTCAACAATGTACGCCTTTCATCACGGAAAAGATATTATCAGTTGACAACCGCAAGTCAACAAAAACTTCAGCTTTCACAACAAAAATTCATAGCTTTTTCAGCTTGTTTTAAAGCAAAAGAATCAGTTCATCAGAAGCAACCTCCCCTTTTTTTATTTTTAATTTCAATGGATATTTCTCCTTCTTCTTGCTGCTGTTTACTCCTCATTCTTATCCATGGCTTAATGTTGCAAACTTGTGAAGCTAATCCAACACTTCCCCCAATGACTCAACTCTCTGCTCAAAACAAGGTGGTCATCATCGTCAGAAGAATTGGGAAACCGATCCCTACAAGGCCTCCTTCTCCAAAGCTTAATGGCTCTAAAGGAATGTTTGTTCCTCCAGGACCGCCTCCAAGACATTTGTTGCTCGCTACACCATAGACACCACCGCCTCCATGTATTTCCCTTTCTTTTTCATCCCGTCCCCCATGAATAATTGTGTAATTTTTACATTACATTACTTTTAAGAAACGAAGTTTTATATATTTGAAAATTAGATTTTATTATCAACAAATATATTTGAGTCATTTTGATATTATCATAGAAAGATCAAAGGGAAAAAATGATTGCTGGAAGTTAATATTAACAGCATGGGGCTGCATGATGGAAGTCTGTACAATTATAGATAGTTACAGAGCCAAAAGGAATCGTGTTAGATATCTGCAAGTTCATGTACAAAATACTCGACAGTATCGATTCCATTTGGTGGAGGGATAAATCAGAAGACATCAAGCGAGCTTACTCCAGCTCCGATTGATTCTGCCAGTCATTGGCCAAGGCAGAGGGGGCAGACAAGGGCAGTAGTCCCTTAAAAAGGAAAATTATGTTTTAACTCTTTAAAATTTATAAAATTTACTGGTAAAATTATAATTTAATCTAAAAAGATGATACAAATTTGATTTAATCATTCTAAAAACTATAAAACTATAAAGAATTAACTCTCATAACATATATAACTTAATCTTAATCCCTCCAAATTTTTTTGACTTCCCACTTGTTTGCCACCATCAACCATTTTGCAACCTTATTATTGCTTTGCCTTATTAAAGTCTCACCCCATGTTTTATACATCCTTGGACCCTGCATACGTTCTTCACCAGCAGCCGCTTCCTTAAGCAACATGCACGATATTCGTGTTTGCAATTGATAACTCTCGTATTTAGAGTTATGGTAATATAGTTTTTATAGTATTCTACGAGGTATATTGAGCACGTAGGTTAATTTTTATTGTATTTTATAATTTTTAGATTAATTATATTTTACCTGGACTTTGTTTGATTTTTATTAATTTTAGAATTGTCATTTCTCTCTCTATTGTAGGTCCCAAATGAGGAACGAAAAACTTGATCCATAAAGAGTAAAAAGTAGTGAAGATGAGTCTTCCGCTCCACTAGATTTCAGTGCAGCAGAGCAAAAATTTTCAAGTCAGAATTTTCAAACAGCAAGTTGTCTTCTCCGTTGCAATTTTGCGTACGGTGGAGTGGAACAATTAAAGCCCTAAAATTAAGAGATGACATGATTTAAGAGGAAAAGAGAAAAAAAGAATAGGGGATTAACTTGGAAGCTAAGAAACAAGACAAAAAGACTCGGAGCATTCGACCTTAGTTTTATAATTATTTTTTATATAGATTATTTCTTTTTTACCTTTTCTCAATGCAAATTTGTTTTGGATTTCTTTTTATGATGTTTTCTTAAATCAACTTGAAAACTTTGTTTTCTTGGAATAACGATGGATCTTAGGTCTTAGATAATTAATTATTTTCTTTTCAATTGTTTTGATTTGTGTTAATTATTTATTTAGTCAATGCTTGTTTAATCTGCTTGCCTAATTACCAAGTTGTATTAATTTTATAATCTTTTTTTTCTTAAAAGAGAAAATTAAGATTTAAATTTCGATTGAATAAATTAGGATTAACTTTAGTAGCATCGACAAATTAGTTTTGTGGCTAGAATAAGAATATACTTGATGCCCTAATTAACTCTGTCGAAACTATTTTTTTGAAAACGGGAATCGACTTTGGTTTTGGAAATGGAAACGAAAATTAGAAATCGCCATCAATCCTTTTTTGTTTAGGTATGATCGGATCACTAAGAAGTTTGGTCATTTTAATAAAACATTTTGGTTTACTAAAACAACGATTTTGGTCTACGAAATTGGATAAAACGGGTTCGAGAGTCGGTTATGTGAGAGGAATGATTAGCACCCTCATAACGCCCAAAATTAGTACCTAATTGATTAATTAATGTCTTAACGTCGAAAATTGAAAAGATTTAGAATAAGTTTTGAAATACGATCCCTTTTTATGAATGTTTGGATGTTTTGAAACAGATATTAAGATTCTCTTGTTTCGAAGAAATAAAATATCACATCCAGCACATAGGACACGACATTTCAAATCCTCAATACCAAAATCATCTTATGATTTCCAAAACTCATGAATTGAAATTTTAAAAAGGATATTTGGTTATTCGGTCAAACGATAAATCGAGACCCAACACGTAGGGCACGATTTCCTGAAATTTTCAAACATGAAATATTGCCTTATTTGCAAAAAATCTTATCTCGAGGTAATAAAACATCATATCCAGTAAGTTAGGGCACAACACTTCGAATCTCAGAGAGTAAGCATTTTATTTAAAACTCGTATTGTGATTTAAAAGAATATGTCGTTATTTAGATTAAACGAGAAAAATCGAAACCCAGTAAGTTAGGGCACGATTTGCTCGAATTTCCAAACACAGAATATTGCCTTGTTCTCGAAAATCCCTTTTTACACTTTTTTTTAAATAAAAGAGTTGACTATCTAATCAAAAAATGATTGATGAGACTAAAATATCCAAATGGCCTATTATGGATATAAAAATATGACTCTTGAAATGATTTTAATGAAGCAAAATGAAATGAAAACATCAAACATGGCATAATAATTCACGAACAAAGTGTTACAATGATAAATCACAAAGACATGAAAATACGAATAAATAAAATTTGGTAATAATCGCAGAACACACATTATTCTGATATCAATATTAACACTCAAGAAATGGAACAAAATAATATGTAAAATAATTTGAAGTAAATAGCATAAAACAATTTACAAATAAGTAGTATGTAAAATAATTTAGAACAAATAATATACAAAGCAATTCAAAATAAATAATTTACGAGATAATTCAAAGTAACATATAAAATGACAAGTGAAAAGGAATTTAAAATGCATAGTTTAAAAAACAATATATATATATATAACAATTTAAACTTAGTAATAAAACTAGTTTAGAATAAATAATACATAATAACAGTTTTGGGATAAATAACTTATATGAGGGTATACCACAGCCTAATATAAATAATATCTAAAAATTTTAAGTAAATAAAACAGTTTAATCAAATAATATAGAAAACAATTTTAAAATGAATAATATCTAAAATAATTTGGAATAAACAATATAAAATAGTTTACTATAAATAATATAAATAAAATAAATAGAATAGTTTAAAATGAATAAAATGTAAAGCTATTAAAATAAGCAAATAAATGCAAAGACAAATAAATGAAATAAAATAATATGTATATAAAGCCTTGAAAATGGTTAAGCAAAGGAATTAATTAATAATAAAATAATAAGTAAATAAACTCAAAAAGAAATATAATCATAATAAAATAATAGCCATGATAATAATAATAGAAATAATAGTAATAATAAAATAATAATGGTAATAATAAAACGAATAATAATAATAGTAATAATAAGAAGATTAATAATAGTAATAATAATATAAATATATATGAAAATAGTAATAATAAAAATGATTTAAAATAAATTATATGTATATGTATATATATATATATAAAACTCAAAATGAACAATAATAACAGTTTTTAAAAAAAACAAATAAATAAATAAATTGAACATATTAAGGACTGAATTGCAATCAAAATAAAAATTAAGGGTAAAAATTATAAATAATGTAAAATAGGCAAGTGAGGACCAAAACTGAACATGCGCAAACTACGGAGGATCGATTCGGAAAATAAACCAAATTTAGGACACGCTTCCTTTTTAGCCAATCAGCGGGTTAGGGACCAATTTGAAGCACGCGATAAATTTCATGGCCAGATTTAAAAATAAAAGAAAAATAAAAAGGATTAAATTAAAAGAATTAAAAAAGGCGGAAGGGTTACGGGAGTAAATAGCCCATTCAGTGAAAACGCGCGGATCTCCCCCTAGAGCGGGTCAGGTCGCGCGCGGGTCACCCTAAACGGCGCCGTTTTGGCACGGGTGACCCTGGTGCAAAACGGCACCGTTTCAAACAGTATAAAAACCAATTTTTTTCTTAAAAATTCATTCTGTTATTCATTTAAAAAAAAAAATTTAAAACCTACCCCCCATTTTCTTCTCCTCTGCTAGGGTTTCTTAACCCATCATCGCCGTCGCCGGACCGCCACCGTATACTGCGGCCGGAGTTCCTAAAAGGAACCCTTTTCAGTCAATCCGAACTCCCCAAACTCGATTTAAGGGTAATGTGCCCATCTATCCACCAAAAACTCGAAAATAAAAGCAAAGAAGAGGAGAAAATAAAAGGGACTCTTCGGCTCCCTAATAATGCCGATGGGATTTTTAGTCGAATCCCCTGACTCGGTGTTCTCCGAGGCCGGAGAAGGCTCCGAGCACGACGCAAAAAGGTAACGGGTTTCTCCCCTATTATTTATTTACTATTGTTATTTCGAACTAAAAAATGGAAATAAATAAAAATGAAATAGAAATAAAAAAGCACCTTAATCTTCTTTGAATCAGTTTTTGTATTTTTATCTTTTTTTTTTATTTCTCTCCCTTTACAAACTGATTTTGTTTCGGTTTTATAACCGATTACAATAGAAAAGAAATCACTCCCCTTTCTCTGTTGTTTCTGCTTCTTTGGTATTCTTTTTGCCTTCTTTTGCAGGTCTCTGTAGGTGCAGGCGATGGGACGGGTCAAAGGGTGGCTAAGCCTCGAGCGTCGGATGTGCTGACCAGGCACGTGAGGAGCGGCGCACACTGCTACTAGGGTTTTTCTGTTTCTGCTATTTTTTTCTTTTTTTGGGTCATGGGCTTGTAAAATTTTGGGCCATAGTTTGGGCTTTAGGTTCTTGGTTTGATTTGGTTTGGTTTTGTATTTGATTTGGGCTTGTTGGGTCCGGGCTGGGCAAATTTGGGCATTTACAAACTCAATAGGTTTGCTTTTGTACCAGCTTTCCTTGCATAGAAATATAACTAGTAGGGAAGGGGGATTAACTTAGCTAGATACTGGAAGGGTTTAGTCAATGCTATTGTGTTCTGGGTTAGTAATTACATAGATTGAACGATTGAATGAAGTTAGTGTTCCAAGATCTTTAAAAGTTAATTGAAAAGCTTAGTAATTTTTATCGTTTTTGTTTAATAAAATTTCTTTTAAGTATTTTAATTTAATTTTAGTAGTGAATAATTTTTTTTTCTTGATCTGGATTAGATAAAATTGGATAGTTGATATTTAGCAGCATAAAATTTGATCCTTATAGGAATGATATCTTCTTACAACTTTATTACTTGATTGGACCCGTGCACTTAAATAACAAATTTTCACACATATTTTTTGATGCTGTTGCCAGATACCAAAATTTTAAATTATATTCCGCTAATATTAATTTTATTCATTAGTAATCAAAGATTAGGTATTTTTATTTTATTTTATTTGAATTTATTTTTGTTTTATTTTATATTGTTTTTGTTTTTCAAGTACTCTAGAATGGAACAAATTGAAAGTACCTATCGCCAGAATGGAAGAGCAACCAAACAAGTTAAAATACAACCAATCAAGATGGATCCTGTGAATCCTGAGAACTCACCTAGGGTTGGTGATCAACCATTGATGATTTGAACTCCTCAGCAACAGAGTAGGTGTATTGATTATAGCATGCCTTTGCATGAAGGATATCATTTGAGTATCGTCAGGCCTACTATTGAGGTGAAGAATTTTAAGATCGATGCTGGGGCTATGCAGTGAACAAGATCTTCGTATTACTAAGTAAAGACCCAATTCTGATTTAAGAACTTTTTTAAAAATCGGTGATATTGTGAAGTATAATGGATTTTCTTAGAGATTTACTATTGAGAACTATATCTTCTTATCATTTTATTACTTAATTCAACACGTGCACTTACATAATAAATTTTCACACATCAGCCATAGATAGTGTTCTGATTTTCTCTTGGTTCTTATAACCTTCTTGCAAGATTACAGGATAAATTGCAATCACTGTATGTTAGGAACAAACGAGGCGTGCTTGGAACTTGAATAAAGATGGAGATATGCACTTCAAGCTCTTCAACAAAGAATAAAGACTACCATATTTACTTGACATATAATACAAGAATCAAGCTCTTGGTCAACGGATGCTACCTCTTCCATATTAATATTTGGTCAACAGTTAGCATCATGCATAGAAGCAGAACCCTCTAGAGTTGCCCAGAATTTATTTTTTACACTTGTTTTAGATCCCAGTTCTTCCCCCCTATACTGAATATGTGGAGTACAACACAGGTAAAGCATTATTTGCTAACTTCACTAGAAAAACAATGCATTCCCTTTCGCCAATGTAAAAGAAAGAAAATGAACAAATGGTCATTCAAATCGCAGCTTCCGGGACAAGGGATGGATCACTTAGCTAGTACATTGTCCACTAATTTAGCCTTAACCTAAAAAGGATTGTCAAAAGGAAGTAGAAACTAATTTTCCACTAATGAATTAGAGAGTCGAAAAGATTAAATTGAGTTGAAATAAGCATTCCATAGAATGAATCATCAACATGTTCTGAGCTTAAGTTTTTAGTTGGAATTTTTTCTTCTTCATAGATATCCACATTCATGGGTAAATTTTCAATACTTATGGCCATGTATAACTATATTTACGTTTGTTGATATATAAAAACTCTAATTATTGACTAAATTTAAATAAAATAAATTACAAGAGATTATCCTCTCAAGCTCCTCCTATGATTAAAACTAAAAAAACTAAGAAAAAAATTGTGATTTATATTGCTGGATTCATGATTGAATGATCAACCAAATGATTATTAAATTGTCTATACTTTCTAATAACATCTCTAATAAACAATGTTGGAAAGCTTTTAGGTATAGTTAACATGACATAGAATATAGAGCTCTTTAAATTATGATTTGTTCTGGTTGCTTGATGTGATTGAGAGTATAGAAACATTGTACCATGCGCATTTGGAGTTTGATGGGTTAAAATCATGCTATGCGGGCAACAAAGCATAGTTAACGGTAGAAACAAATCATACTCTCTTGATTTATCTAATTGATTTTTCTCATTAGATTAATGGGGAGAAAAAGATTAATTGAAATTGTTATAACAGTTAAATACAATTAGAAGCATAGATAAGCTAAAAGAAAATGTAATTTTGTAATAGGTCAATGTGTCATCTTTTAGTGGTTTGATATTAATAAAAAGGCACAGTGACTTTTTTATTATTATTAGGCATCCAGTTTGAGTAAAAGGTGCTACAATTAGATATTTCACTAAATAAAATCACTCATGGTCCACTTAACTAAGCCATTGCATGTATGACTCGTAGGCTTGAAAATTACTATCTTGAATAATTTCCTTACATATGCTCAACTCAGTTCACCAACTCCAGATTTAGACGTATTCTGCATATTGATTCTATCCTCTCAGATTTATCATTCAAAATCACTCGATGTTTTGGGAATCCATAAAAAAATTCTTTAAGAAACATTAACTGATGTTTCACTCGATCAAAGTGTTGCAACTCCATAATGTGAAAATAGATAAGGGGCACCCATTCCTTGACCAATATATACAACTCAAAAACAAGCTAGTATTATGGCAAAAACGGTGATGTTCAAGTACAATATCCATCGAAACTGCAAAGAAACACTACAGCAAAACAGGCTTTTAGCGGCGTTTGAACAAAAAACGCCGCTAAAGTTCGAGCATTAGCGGCGCTTTTAAAACAACGCCGCTATAGGTTGAGCATTAGTGGCGTTTATTGTAAAACGCAGCAAAAAAAATTAGCAAGACGTCATCGTTTTCATGTTGAGCATTAGTGGCATAAACGCCGTTATAGATCGAGCATTAGCGGCGTTTTTCAGAAAATACCGCTAAAGATCAGCATTAGCGGCGCTTTTATAGAAAATGCCGCTATAGGTTGAGCATTAGCGGTGTTTCTCCCAAAACACCGCAAAAAAAATTAGCAAGACGTTGTCGTTTTCATGTTGAGCATTAGTGGCATTAGCGGCGTTTTTTGAAAAATGCTGCTATCGGTTCAGCATTAGTGGCGTTTCTCGTAAAACGCTGCAAAAGAATCAGCAAGACATCGTCGTTTTCATGTTAAGGATATGTGGCATTAGTGGCGTTTTTCCAAAAACGCCGCTATAAATCGAGCATTAGAAAAATGCTGCAAAATTTATTTTATCTATCTATTTCTTATTTAAATGGTTTATTTATATTGATTAAAATACAATTTATTTTAAATTGAATATTTAAATTCTTCAGAAAAAAATAATGACATGTAGAAAAAAATTGAAAATAAAAACATATAAAAATATATGTTAAAAATGAAAAAATTAAAATACTATTATTTAAAATAATTTTAAAGCTTTTTGGGTATATGATTGATTGTTTGTGAAAATATATATTAAATAAATTCTTATATAATCGTAAAAGAGATAATACTAATTTTAAAATATTAAATTAATTATCATTATAGTTCAGGGTTTATAGTTTATGAGTTAATATTTTAAGGTTTAGGGATTTTGTGTTTAAGGATTATGGGTTTAAGGATTGTGGCTTAAAGTTTAAGGATTAGTGGGTAGAGGTTAATGGTTAAGGGTTATGGGTTTAAGGATTAAGGGGATAGGGGTTAAGGGGACATGGGTTAGGGGTTTATGGTTTATGAGTTAATATTTTAAAGTTTATGAATTATGGGTTTAGGGATTATGGTTTATGGTTTAAGGGTTGAGGTTTAAAATTTAAGGGTTAGTGGTTAAGGTTTAAGGTTTTATGGTTTAAGGGTTAAGGGGATATGTGATTAGGGTTATGAGTTTAGGGTTTAAAGGGACATGGGTTAGGGTTTTAAGGTAAATTAGTATAAAAATTTGAAAGGGTCTCGGCCCCTCTAAAATGAAAAATTTTTCATTTAGGCTTTTTGAAATTTTTAAAAATTTTAAAGGTAAAATTACATTTTATCCCTCTGAAAATGGAAAATTTTTGATTTAATCGTTCCAATATTATAAAAATATATGCTATCAAAATGATGAGATTGCATTTTTACTTACAATTTAGGGTTTAATGTTTAGTATTTTAAGTTTATGGTTTAAGGTTTGTTGTTTTGGGCTTGGGGTTTGTTATTTTGGGTTTAAGGTTTAGAGTATATAATTTTAGGCTTTAGATTTTAGGGTTTAATGTTTAGTATTCAAGTTTTAGGGGTTAAGATTTGTTATTTTGGGATATTGTTTGAAACAAAACAAACTAATTAATTTAAATGAATTTATGAAATAATTAAACCTTTCAAATATAGAAACGAAGAAGAAAATTGGATTGAATCTAACTAAAAATTAAATATTTAGTACATGTGTACTTCAATTTGTCAATTTTGTTGAATTTTATAAATTTTGTTGAATTTTTAAAAATTAATAGTAGGAAAGGCATTAGCGGCTTTTTGGTTATAAACGCCGCAAAAGGTAAACAATAGCTGCGCTTTTGACAAAGCGCCTAAAAAATTAAGCTTACTTAAATGAAAACGGCACCGTTTTGTTGTGAAGACTTTATTGCCATTAGCGGCGCTATGGTAAAAACGCCACAAAAAGTCGGACATCAGCGGCATTTTAGATAAAAACGCCACAAAAATAAATTTACTTAAAATTAAACGATTCCGTTTTGTGGTGTGCCTTTAGCGGCGCTATATTAAAAACGCCGCAATAGTTGATATTTAGCGGCGCTAAGAAGAAACGCCACAAATAATCATTTTATTTTATGTGAAACGGCCTCGTTTTTCTGTCATCACTTTACTTTCATCCCATGCCTATACCCGAAATCCCCAAAATTTCCCCCTAAAACTTAAACCCCCCAAATTAGTCCGATTTGTTTTTTACCGAGACTTATATCCTACCCTAAATCCCTTTCTCATTTTCCCCATTTTATTTTCAGCAAATCCCCTTCCCCAAAATCCCTAACATTTTCCCCAAGTAATTTTTCTTCAAATAATTTTTCCCCAAACCAGTTCCCCCATCCCTCAAATATTGTTTCCCCAAATCAGTTCCCGAAATCGCCGTCGGCTGCCCTCTGCATAGCCCCTCTGCTGCATCTCCGTCGCCAGCCGTCTGCATCTTGTTGGAGTGCGGTGAGTCTTTTTTTTTAACAGAAATTAACAACATGATACTTGTTGATTCTATAGCTTCGTGATGAATTTGTTGAAAATTTTAAAACATTTTTTAATCTGTCCCGGCATATACACGTTATAAAAGAAAGACTACCTTCACATTTTGTGGCTTTATCGTTTGTGGCTTTTTTGGATTTTGAATGATTCGGTTTGCTGGTGAGCTTAGATTCAGTAGTCTCATGCCTTTCTTTGTTGTGATTTTCTTTTAGGTTTTCTTCCCCTTTTTTTTATCTGATGATTCTCTGTTTGTATCTTTAATTTTTTTCTCAATATGTTTGCATGTATTTGTGTTGAATGTAGCTCTTCTTGTGCGACCATCTCTTGCTCTTATTGTTTATTGTGTTTGTGTGCTCATCCTTTTATTGGTGTAAAATGAAATCAAACCTTCAAAAACATAGATTTTTCTTTCCATTAAGTCATTATATTTCCACGTGTTCTAATTACTTTTATTTTTCTCTTGTAGATCACAATGTTCTTGGATCTAGGGATTAAACTGCCTTTTTTTTCTTTTCATTTCTGCCATCTTTTATTAATTTTTAGATTTTTGGTATTTTTTCTAGTAGGGTATGATTTATTCTTTATATTCAGTAGCAAATTAGATTTTTCCACTGTGATGGCCTGAAAGGTGACTCTCTTAAATGTGATAGCAGAAAAAGTATTCATGAAATAACTAATTTAGTTGTTGTCTTACTTTTTATGATGTTAGTTTTCCAAATTAATTTAGTAACCATGTTCTATCTTTTGCCTAATTAAGTTATGCTCTTTGCATTTGGTCATTCAATTTTGGCCTATAAAGAAGATTTGAAGGACGTGGGCGAGTGTTAATATTTTTATATCAGCCTTTGATTCAATTTTAATATTAACCATTGATTAATTTTGGATTGGGTTGGGATCAATTTCAGGATGATTATATATATATATTGATATAAAGGGTTTGATTGTGATTAGTGTTACGAGTTAAATGATACAAACTCAAACAGGGATTTTATCTTGATCAAGTTTCTATATAAAACATAATTATATTATTTAAATTTTAAATATATTATAATTTTGTAAAAAGCTTAATTTTCCCGCTTCTACACATATTATTCCTGCTTAAAAAATTCTTTCAATTGAAATTGCTTAATTTTCTCTCTTCCACGACCAAATTATTTTTGGTTTAAACAAGTATTCATTTTCTCAATTAAAATGGTTATATATTAGTGAAAATTGTGATTTTTGTTCGTAGATTTGCCTTCGTTGTTCTTTAATTGGCTGGAAATCATATTTGATTAAGAATGAGAATGACCAAATTACTGAAATGTTGCGTTTATAACTAACAGTTGCATTTTTTTATATGCATAAGTTGAACTGGAAATTTGAGTTCTTTAGTAATTTGCTTTTTGCTTTGAGGAATCAGAAAGCAAGTAGTGAGACAAACAGTAGCAGATGCACAAACGTAGCCAGAACAGTAGAAAAATAAAAAAAAATAATATTGAAATTCGGCTATAAAAAAAGCCTGAAAACTGATTGTAAAGGACTTTTTTTTTTTTTGAAAACAGAAAGAAATATAGACGAAGCAATCAAAAAATATAACACAAAATTTCAAAAAGGTGATTCTTCTTTTATTTATTTTCTTTTTTAATTTTTTTATAACAGATTTGTCAACTGCATCAAACTGGGTGGGAAAGGTGTGGGAAATGATATAGATGTAGATGACAGCACTTCAATAGAGGAAGTCTCAAGAAATTTGGTCGCTGTACTAAAAGATTATCTTCAGGTCAGCTTCTTCTTCTTCATTTGGATAGCTATATGCTGAATAATTAATCATGTTTCTAATAATTGTAATTAGTTGGGATTGTTGGATTGGGCAGGATCGGATCAGCAATAGCAAAAAGAGCCGAAGCTTTCAACTGCTCTATCAGTTATCACTCGAGATCTAAGAAACCAAATACAAACTACAAATACTACTCAAATACACAGAAAGCCTAGATAACTAGAAGGTTAGCTAATCTTTTATTTTTATTTTCGTTTTTTTAAATTACTATTCTTGTTTATCCTAAGATTATTTTTTAATGGATCATTAATGGATCATGTTTTTAACTTATTTCAAGTCTGTCCTTAGATTATTTTTTTAATTTGCTTATGCTGTTTATCCTTAGAGACTTGTTATGCTGTTTTTAATTTTTTTTAATTTGCTTATTCTGCTTATCCTTGGGATCTCTTTGCTACTGGTTCCAATGCGTATGTTCTTACTTACATTATTTGCAACCTTTTAATAATATTATTCCTCTCGACATGTATGCTTGCCACGTGAATTTTTTCTACCATATTTTTGTAATTTGTGATTTAATATTTCTATATTTGTATCACGATTTTTAATAAATAAATTAATTAATATAATATGTCCCATCTAATATACAAATCTTTAATAAAATATTTTATATAGTTTTTAAGTTAAATTTAAATTATTATTGAAATATTCTCGTCCGTTTTATCACAAATATTATTTTCCGTTTTATCACAAATATTATCGTCCGTTTTATCATTTAAGTTAAACTTTTTATTTGAAATAAATAAGCTTTTAAGCTAAATACGGATGTCCACACAGTGCTTTAACATGTACTTAAGAAAAGATGACTTGTAAAACATAAATTAAATTAAGTGTGGACTATTGTACATTTATATTTTAACTGCACCTGTGATTTGTCAAATAAAAATGAACGATATGTATATTATTTAATTAAAATAATTTTTATAAATATTATTTAATTAAATATTTTTAATCCTGCAACTTACCTAAATTAGTTTACACCTATTGGATACTTGATACTTGATACTTGATATGTATTATCCATGTGATTTTTCACATTGTCAAATTTTATTTTTATAAATAAAAAACTTACATAATACATAAATATATTTGATATTATAATTTACATAACTTACAAAACTTACATAACTTATATAACTTAGATAAATATATAACTTATATAACTTATCATAATATCCCTAGTACTAGTACACAACATCAATGGGTTTGACATGATGTGAATGAAGATATTTACGAATAATGATATAGTAAGATTTTACGATTTTTTAATTATATGTAATATTATAATTTTAATCTTGGTCATGTTATATAATTTAACTATTTTATATGTACTATTATTGTTGTAATTTGTTATTAAAACTTCAACTATTTTATATGTATTGCAGGAAAAATGCGTAGAAGAAGATTACGAGATTTAAGTATTGTCCAGAATACTCCAAATTCGGAAGAAGCAAATAGTGAACAGCAGACAGTTGTTGGGTCTTCGAATGTGCTGGAGACACTTGACGAGCCTGGAGAATTTCAAAGTAATGTTAAGTTCATTTTACATGTGTTGACTTTTATTATTGATTTGTCAATTTTAATATAATAATAATTTATCGTTTTTTAGCTGAAAGTGGTGGGATGCGCAAAGATCGAGGACGTACGTTGCTTAAAGATTTATACGACTTAAATCCTGTCGAGCGTGTCAAATTAAGTAGAAACAGTCATGGTCAACCTGTTGGATCTAAAGCTCGACTTTTAGCAGTCTATTTAGGCATTTTAGCACGAAATGCCAATATGTTGCCCATCAACTACGAATCATGGCATCACATGCCTGATAGCAACAAAAATCAGGCTCTCGATAATATTAAGGGAACAAAACGTGAATGTAATTTATAATACTTTGGCTTAAGTTTCATTTATATTTACATTCTAAACTTGTGTTTTTTTAGGAGAGATTTGTTTTAGAGGTCTCTGATGACTATATCAAGAAGGCATTGGGTGAAAAATGGAGAGACCATAAAAGCATTTTGAAAAAATAATATTTTAAGAAAGACATAAGCCTTGAGGAAAAATTGCAAAATGCCCTTCCGGGAATGCTGAGGTACTAATGGGAAGATGCGGTTAGATTCTGGAATTCAAAGAAAGGATAGGTATTACGTTATTTCAAACTCTTATATATAGTGTTTACTATATACGTAATAATAATTTCATTATGTAGGACCGTGAGCGAGTTGGAACAAGCAGACAAAAACAAAAATTCACACACATGGCAGGGTCGAGAAGTTTTACTTCTGTAGTTGAGGCTGAGGTATTATGAATTTATTAATTCTGTCAAATATTAATGACTTTTTACTATTAAATAATATTTTTACTACTATATTTTAGGAAGTCTCGTCTAGTCAAAAAATTGGATGTCTTCAGTTTTTTGAGATACGCATAGGAAGAAAGATGAGTCTCCTATGACATTCGAAGTTGGAGAAATTATGATATATTTACTTAATAAAATTTGATTTATTATAAATATTTATAATATTTAATTATAATGGTTTAATTCGTCATTAGTAGTTTTAAATAATGTAAAATTATGTTGCATTCCTTTTTATTATATATTTCGTTTCTAACTCTTTGATTGATTTATTAGGAGAAACTAAAGGAGAAGAAGGCGGAGTATGAAGCGATTGCTTCGACTGATAGTTCTGTTAATCTTGAGAACATTGATAACAGAATTATCACTGAAGTTTTGGGTTCTGAAAGGTATGATCGGGTTCGATTTCAAGGATCTGGTGTTATCCCAACTCAATATTTTGGATCTGGCTCCCAGCAATACATGCCTTCCGGGAGTCAAGCTCAAGCTGAAATTCAGAGGTTAAGAGACCAAATAGCTTAGATGCAAGCGAACACGGTTAAGCAAATTGCTGAGGTTCAAAAAAAATATGAAGAATTCCAGCAACAACTTAGAGCGGAGGTAGCAGAGAGGGAGGCAGCGGCAGCAATGAGGGAGGCAGAGCAAAGCAGAAAGTACGATGAGCTCCAGCTACAGCTTCAGCATATGATGCAGATGTTTCAGCAGTCGCAAAAGTCGTCATCTTAGATATTAGTTTTCTCGTTGTAAGAATGTTTTTAACATTTTCACATTTAACATTATTGTAAGAATATTTTGAGTTTTACTTTATTCATTAATTACATCATATATCTTTCGTTAAATCTAAAGTATCATTTAGATTTAATATTTTTAGTTATACTTTTTGTGCTAAATTTGCTGTTTTTTGTTGCATTTCATGCTATATTTGTTATTTTTGGTTGGATTTAATGTAGGAAAGGTTGGATATTGGTGAAAAATGTGCATTGTAAATCTGTCAAAATTAGCGGCATTTTTCTCGTAAAACGCTGTTAAAAGCATGCTTTTCTTGCAAACGCCGCTAAAAGCCATGACTTTTAGCGGCGCTTTTCCCACAAATACCGCTAAAAGTCATGATTTTTAGTAGTGTTTTTTTGGATAAACGTCGCAAATTTTTGCGGCGTTTCCTATAGCGGCGTTTTTTTGAGGGGCTTAAAGGTTAAAAAAAGTGCCGCTAAAAGTTTATTTTCTTGTAGTGAAAGATACAAATATTTTTATATTCACAAAAAGGAATATTGAATTCCACCGAATTTAGTCGCAATATCGACATACCTATTCATTTGCTCATTGATGGCTTTCTTGATGCATCCATGTCAAGTCCTTGTAGCATGGATACTCCAAGCAACCTCTAATTTCATTCCATTAATCAATGCAACAAGATAAATTAAATGCGGCTACTAAAATACACTTTAAGATATTATACAATATGATATTTATATCTTATAATAAGAGGTAACCCTCATAATTGTGAAAGGATGTGTGTTGACCATGACATGCATATCCATGCCCATGTTTGCAAGAGAAAGCAAAAACCATTTAGCTCATTGGTCAATTGATTCATTGCCCTATAAAGCACCTGATAAAAATACACCAAAGTGGTAGAACCCCAACTAAATTTATCCACTGTCTCAAAATCCTCAAATATCGGAAGAAACATGGTATGGACCTTATTGTAAAACGACTTTGGCAACAACATTCCTCCCCCCATCCAAAGAATCCAAGCTTTGGCATATCAATCATCTCCTCCACAGTTGCATGCAATGGGTGTACTTCAACTAGCACCTATTTAAATGTTTCTCTAGCTTCTCTCTTAATGGAACGACACCTATCAATCGACTACACTAGTTCATTAGATTGATTGCACTAATTGTGATTACTACCTCATTGTCTATTGAAAGGTCGACTATTAAAGCGACATTTTTAAGCGTGATGGTCATTTTCCCACACGAATAATGAGATGTAAATGTTTACAACTAGACTTGTTCATGGGTCGTGTAACACCCTTAACCTGTATCCGTCGTCAGAACAGAGTTTTGGAGCATTACTCGAATTTACATGTCATTTAACAAAAATTTCTGTTAAATATTTACCGATTCAATGCATCATATACATAAATATATTATCATTCAATTTATTAATTTAGACAATAAATCAATTCATTTCCTTCAATTTGGTCATTTTTAGACAATAAATCAATTCATTTCCTTCAATTTGGTCATTTTTGATATCCTTACAAAATTGCCCCTAAAATTTTACTTTTATTCAATTTAGTCCCTGAGCCTAAAACATACAAATTAGCCATGCTAGCTAAATATTCATACATATTCTCCTCCTCCTCCTCTCCATTCCTCATCCTTAATTTATATAACATGCTACAAGTAACATTACCAATACTTTCACTATTCACTTATATGTATATTCAAAACTATCTATTTGCATCATAGTCACTAAATTACTTATATCTTTAGATACAGACCTTGAAATTAAGATCCGCTAATTTTATCTGAAACTAGACTTACATATCTTCTTACCATAAAATTTTCAAATTTTTTGGCTCAGCCAATAAGTACAGTTTATTCTTTAAAGTCACTTCTGTTCTGCTATCTGACAGTTCTGACCCTTCTTTACTAAAAATTAATTATCTCCTCGTACAAGATTCAAATGATGTTCCTGTTTGTTTCTATTGAAAATAGACTTGTTCAGAATTATAAACATATAAATTTAAGCCCATAATTATTTTTCTCAAATTTTTTATGATTTTTCAAAGTCAGAACAGAGGAACCCAAAATCATTCTGACCTTGTCTCACATAATTTATCATATTTCATGATTTATAATTCCATTACTTACACCATTTCTTCTCTAAGAAACTAGACTCAATAAGCTTTAATTTCATATTTTATTTAACCTCTCATTAAACTTCCACAATTTTTGGTTATTTTTCAAAGTTAGCTTACTGCTGCTGTCTAAAACTGTTTTAGTGAAAAAGGTTGTTTAACAAGTTTTACCCTTATTCCCTTTCTCTACAATATTTCCCATCACTTTCTCCTATTTCGCTTCACTAACTCATCAAGATCATAGAACCTTATATAAGAAGACTCTACTATAACATTATTTCCATGCTTTCTCAATAATAACAAATTTAAAAATATATTGAAATATTGATGTACTTATTTTATTCTATTGATTCCAATCTTTAATTTGATTTTTCTCTCTCCTTCAGCTTCTATTCCTTGAATCTAATTTGATATTCTAACTCCCCATAGTCTCCTTAACATTTTTCTCCCTTGGTAGCTATGAAAATTCTTTTGATTTCTAGGTGAAAATTGTGAATTTTTGGTAGAAGGACTAAATTGTAAAGAATGAAAAGTTTCTTTCTTCTCTTCTTTTCTTCCTAACGTGAATGCATGGAAAATGGATGAGAATTTCCTCATCTTTATTTCTTTATATATACTAATAAAATAATAATGAAATAATAAAATATAATATAAAAATCAAATTAAAATATTAATAACGAATAATTAATTAATTAATTAATCTAAAATATCTCCAACATCATCATTCTTTGTAGATTTCTCTCTCTTCCAATTGACCATTTTGCCCTTTGTTATCTTTTAAAACTCCATTCTTGAGTCATCACTTAATTTTGGTAAAATTTCAATTTAGTCCCTCATAATTCTTCACCTATTCAATTTGGTCCTAATTCATCAATTTTTCTTGGTTTCTAATCCTTCCACCCTTAAAATATTTGCACTATTAGTCCTTTAACATTTTCATATTTACACTTTAATCCCTTAAATTTTGAGTATTTACTCTTGGGCCACAAAATTTTTCTCACTTTTACAATTTAGTCCTTTCTTGAATGAATATGTCATAATATACTTCCCAGTGACATAACTCAATTTTCCTTTTCTTGTTACTTTATTTCCTTATTTTACTCTATGAAGAGTAATATTTTACTGTAGAAATTTTCAGGGTGTTACAGGTCGGGCTACCCACCTAGGCTTGAAGGCTCGCCCAAAATTTGGGAGGGTTTAGGCGAAAATATTAGGCCCAATTAAAATATGGGCAAGGCTCAGACTTGAACATTCAAGGCCCGAGCCCAACCCGTTTTTAGGTTTATAATATTTTATATTATGTTATTTTTATATATTATGTAATTTAGAACATATTAAAAAAATAAACCTATACTAAATATATAATACTACTCTAATGTAAATATTAAAATAATATTAAGATAACTATATAAAAAACTATAAAATTATTAAAATAAAACAAATAAAATAAATATTTTTTTTAAAAAAGTAAAAAATAACTTGACAACCTTCAAGTGTTGTTCGATACGATGATGAAGCTCTTGAAAATGCAAATTGTGTCAGATCAAAGAACTCAATTTATAGATTGTTAAAAATTTATAAAATAATAATATTAAAATTCAAAAATCATGAAAACATTTCTGTAAAAATTCAAAATTGGAGAGAATTTGAGTTGGAGAGTTTACCATATTCACTGCGTATTTGTCAATGTGCTCCACCATTTTTCCCTTGAAAATTATAGAAGAGTAGGAAAATTTAAGAAAGTTGGAGAGTTATGGAAAATTTTGAGTGAGGATAAGAGAGAAATGGATGAATTTTATAGGGAAGAAGTTGATAACCATGGGAGTTGACTTCCAATTTATTTAAGTGGGTTAGTTACGATTAACATGCAAATAAAATGTTAAACTTAACACCTGTGAGTGTTGAGGTACTCTATATGTACTTTTGTAGTACTTTTCTCCTGACATGAACATCACTAAGCACATAACATTGACTGGAATCGGAGTAATCTTTCAAAAAATTTTGTATTATAAATCCTAATATAAAAGTGAAGAAAAAATCTTATGGTAGGTGTGATTTGAGTGGATTTATTCGATTTTTGAAATTGTCAATGATAATTATTTTGATTTTTTATTTTCTATTCTAACGTTGGTTTTGGATTTTTGGAACAAAATGAGTTTTATTTTATATATTTTGGGTTTCAAAATATATTTTCATAAATATTTTTTAAAATTAACATTTTCAAATAAATAAAAAATTAATCTCTTATAAATTATTTTTAATATAATATTTTCACTATTTATAATATATAATATTTATTTTTACATTATAAAAACTAAAATTAATTATAAATTAAATAAAAGCAAAATTCAATTAAGCTAATTGTAATTTGAGAAACTATCCAAACATCATGTTTATTTTTTAGGGTGGCAAAAAATATTGAGCTTGACAAGTCTCCATCTACCCTGATCTTGTAAGGGTACTATTATTTTCTTTTAAAAAAAACCCGTTGAGAATGAGTTTAGATAAAACCCACTTCATATGACAAGTCTTCATATATTTACTAAAATATCTTTTTTTTTTAAATTTAAATTTCTACTTATTTTTTATATTTTAGTTCTGATTTTATAAGAATTTATAATATCTATACTATTATTTAAGCTTGGATTAAATTAATGTCCGTTGACTCGTGACACCAACTCGATTAGAAAAATTATAAAAATATCTTTTTATAACTAAAATAAGTTATGTTATTAGATAACATTTTAGTCTTTTTATTTAAAATAATAATAAAAAAATTTGTAAAAAATTTGTACGTGGTTCGATTTGAACCCGTGCTAGTTACATTAATAAAAATTTAACTTTACCATTAAATCAAAATTTTATTTTAATTTTAGTCCCATCAATTGATTGAGTTGGTGTTACAAGTAGACCTGATCAAGGGCTGGGCCACTCGGCCTGACCCGAAGGCCTGCCCAAAAAATGAGAGGGTTCAGGCAAAAATGTAGGCCAGAAAAATGGGCTTGAACAAAAAGCGAGGCCCTTTTAGAAAATGAGCCGAGCCTCGTGTAAAATTTTTTTGGCCTGGGCCAGAGCCCGGCTCGAATTATATAATAAATATTTTATTTTATTTTTAATCATTTTTAATTTTTAATTTTACTTTTCTAATTTCACTTTCACTTTCAATTTGTGTATTGTTTTAAAAATTGTTTTAGTATAATTTTTAATTTGTTTCTTGTTTTAATATTTATTTTTATGTTTTTAAATGTATTTGATTTATTATATTGTAAATTTTTATTTAATAAAATAAATAAAAAAATTAATATGGGCCAGGTCGAGTCGGGCTCTGACTTAACAATTTTATTTTGAGCTGAGCTTGAATAATTTTTAGGCCCATATTTTGGGCCGACCCGAGCCTGGGCCTAAAATTTTACTTGGGCCCAACCCAAACAGAACCCAGTCCAACCCATGATCAGCTCTAATTACAAGTCAATTCTTGATATTATGTTTTTACTTATTTATATTTCATTGTGCTCAAAATTTAATCATTTTTTATTTGTTATTATTAATTAATTTCAAACTATACATTTCATTATACTTCTAAACTAACATCTATGTTCTAAGTATATAATTTCTATGTCCATACGCATGATAAAAATTTTAATATTTCGAATACTTTTATATATTCCATTATAATTTTTTAATTTAATAATATATAGTAAATTTTATCACATCTACAATGTGAAGCGAATGCGAGTAAAAAATGTGTGCAACGAAATAAAATACATATTTATTTATAACAAAGCTTTAATTAAAATCACAGAGTTAAAAAATAAAAGATTATAATATAATAAATATTTTGAGTTCAAATCTTGTTATTTGAAAGTATTTTTCTAGATATTATATATAAAGACACAAACTTGGTAAAAAGCTATTATAAAAAAAATACAATTGAATGATAAATTTAAAATTTTACTAGTGTAATTGACATAAATTTTTTGCTTTTTTTAAACAAAAAAATTCTCAAATAATACAACTTATTTTCTATTTTAAATACAAAAGGGCATTAAAATAATTTCCCCTAACCGAGTTAGTACCTGATTGATTCGTGACACCAACACAGTTAGAAGCTTAAATAATAGTATAAATTTAGTTTAATTTTGTAAAAATAATATTTAGTTTAATTTTGAAAAAATAAAATAAAATAAACATTAGTTAAAATTTCAAAGCTTAATGGTTATCACAGGCAAAGGTGTGATAAGGTAAGAATTGGCTACTCCATGGAATGAGTATTCCTTCCATCCAACCAAAACTGCTCTGCTTGAACATAGCATTTGAGTTTTGAACTCCACTCGCACTTCCTAAACTATGCCCTTGCTTTACATATTCACTTCAATGGTAATAATGCACTAGAAACAAGAAGGACAAGCATGCAAGTAACTTGAGATGATCCAAAAGTATATATTTATGTTTTAGAATATCCAACAATCAGATTCCAAACTCTTTTTTTTTTATGGGATAAGAGCTCAAGTATACAGATGCAGAAGTCAATATAGAAGATAAAGAGAGAAACTGTCACAGATTTTTCTCAACCTGGATTATTTGCGAGCTTCAGTTTTCTTCTGTTCTCTCGCTGTATGAACAAATAGAAATATTATCAGCTTTCAAATGAAATTGCAATATTCCTATAAAGCAGGTCACTCTGATTTTAGATTCCATATCTAATCTATGTTGCTCCGACTCTTTGTTTTTCTTGTGTCAAATAATCATGTACGACACATTTAGACATGGATATCGATAATTCGATATGACTCTCCATGTCAGCCTTCAAAAAAAATTTAGCAAAAATGAACATACCTGTGTCAGACACATCTCCGTATCCAACACTTACACCTAAGTTCAAGCAATGAAGAATCTTATACCAATTCTCTAATATAAGAAATGTTGCAGTAATAATTAACTAACCAGAAAGGGAGCATTAGAAGATGCGTGCATTATAATATAAAGGAGAGATAATAGTGACGGGAACCATACCAGCCTTCTCTTCCTCTCTCTTCTTAGCAGCTTCTGCCCTTTGTTGTCGTATCAGGGCTAAGCGCTCTGCAATAAAATACATGAATGCAAACATCAGAAAATAGGGAAGAGATGAGAAAAAGAAATGGAGGAGTTGACGTCAAGGTGATAACTTCATATTATGCTGATATAAACGTCTCCACCAAATCAGAAAAACCAACTCATTCATATTTTATACATGAAAACCGGCATAATTCATCTCTCTACCTCTTACTTCTAAACACTGAAAGACTGATCTAGATTGCTATGTGGTAAAGAAAAAAAACATATGCAGTTTTGCACCTAACCTATAAGAGACTTCCTCAGTTTTTGTTCAGTTCAACTTCCCATCATTGTTAACAAAGATATAATTAAGTTGTATTCATTTTACTACCTGAGAATATAGCACTTATGGCAGGAGTAAACCATTTTAAAAAGAACATCCAAGTAAAAGAGTTTATATTTCTCACAAATCTTTTCCCATAGACTCCTGTCATATTTTATGACCACAAATACGAGTAGACAGCAAGAGAAATCAAGTTACATATATGTACTCTCCTTAGCAATCAAGTATTTCATCAGTACCTCGATGCTCCATATAATATTTATAACATGGACAATGATCTTCTATTGATGCTTTAGGTAAAACATTTTATCATTTGTGTCACACCTATATTGAGGATGGTTTATGCACAACATATGGCACTACTATAATAACTCAAAAGGAGATGAGTTATTGTTATCATTATTTTCGTCTTCAGAGCCCTATGAATGAACATAAATTCAACCTTAGCTATACATTTTCAAATTCAGTTAACCACAAAGAAGCAAACCAGTCCACTGAAAGGACATAAAAAAGCCTTGTTTAAGTATAATGATATTTTCCAGGGCTATTGCAAGCCCATGGCAACTTCATAAACATTCAATTAGGGTTACACTACAGTTTAAACCTGATGCTAGAGACAAAACAATTCGGGAATCATATCCATTAGTTACCTAAATCTTTTCTTGCTTGTTCAGTTTTCCCTTGTTCCTGCAGCTTCATATATCGTTCATGTGCTTTTTGCTTTTCTATTTCCTCTCTGCAGTCATTAATAGTACAACAAGAGCATAATCTAAGTTCGTCTCAAAGGAAATAAGTAATTTGAATATAAAATTACATCCTTTAACAAAAAGTCATAAAAAGTATATGGGTATCTTCGAAATATGAAGATTCAAAAGCAAGAACACCATATCTTGAAGCAAATAATCAACAGCAGTTTCAATAAAAATGATGAAAAGGCTTCTACTCATGTTGAAATAACATGGAAAAATATTTAATCATATCCTGTCCCTTTTCCAACTATGATCATAATCTACAAATATTCGGTTGCAGATGAAGTGCTTATGCAATCAAAAGTTTGTGCCAGTTGGACATGATAAAGCAGTGATCAGTCAGATTCGATTAATAAAGAGAATTACAAACCTTTCACGCCTTGATAGTTCAGTTGTTCTCCCCATCTGGAACATAAATTTTCAAGTTATCAATCGAGTTATAAATTCATAAATTTATCTATGATTAAGTACGGTCTTCGTACAGCACAGGAGCATTTGTTGAACTTACATCAACATCTTTAGCTTTGACATTCCTTTGTTTGGCCAAATTTGGATTCTCAATCTCAATAAGCCCTTGAGTACCCTTTCGTTTCTGTCATGTCAGCACCAATATCAAACAGTATAAAAGGTAAATAGAACAATAAGCAATTATTGCAAATGGAACCAATGCCATTTACATTAGACCAAGAAAGGGCAAAATGTAATGACCTCGGGCTCTTCTTCTACTTCCTCTTCAGACTCTTCTTCTTCTTCTTCCTCTACTTCGGCTTCTTCCTAGAATGAAGATAAAATACCATCTCATCTACCAAGTAAAATTAAGTACAAAACACACACACACATGCACATCCATAACGTGAAGAAAGAGAAGCATAAGAACTAAGCTAATATATTCAAGAAAATAAACTAAAATTTTCAATTAAACACTCGACACAATTGATTACAAAGCATGAAAAAGAAAATAGCTATTATCAAACTTATTGCCAATATTAATGAATTCTTATTCATTTGTCATGTCCACATTATTAGAGTATTAAGCAACTCAGCTTAGGTCGGTTAACAGATTAGTTTATGTTTGTTAAGTCAGTGAGGGTTTGTTTAGCTACAGTTATTTAGTTATCAACTCCTATCAGTGTATATAAAAGCTGTGCTAATCTCTGATCAAATAATAAGAAATCACATTATTGTTTTCCAGTATGCTGCTTCTTTTTTCTTGCTTTCTTAGCTAGTTTCCTAGTTGCCAAACAGCTTTGACAGTTTGTAGCTATAGCTTTACATGGTATCAGAGCTTCTGTTTTTCCTCACGGATTTGATTCTCTACTCGACTGTGGGTTCCATGGCTCTTCCCACTAGCCCTTCATCTGTCTCAGTCATTGCACCTATGATACCTCCTGCTTCTTCCACAGATGGAGTTTTTGATAGTCAGCTCTTTTCCACCAAGAAGGTTAACATTGAGAATTCAAATTACTTGTTGTGGCAACAAGTACTGCTTGCTCTCAAGATTCACAAACTTCAGAATTTTCTTAATGTCTCCATTCTTCCTCCTCAACAGTTCACTAAGGATGTAACTGGGGTGACTAAGGAGAATCCTGATTTTGAGAGGTTTGAGCAGCAGGGCAATGCCCTTGCCTCTTGGGTCTTGTCTACTGTTAATCAAGAGGTACTCTCGCATCTAATTAGTATGGACTCTACTATTCAGATCCGGAGTACTCTTGCTAGTATCTATGGTAGTAAGATCACTTCTAGGTTAATGTTCTCTAGACGTGCTTTGCATTCTCAACGAAAAGGTGATCTCTTCTTGAAAAAGTTTTTGATGAAGATCAAGGCCTATTGTGAAAGTCTGCTAGCTGTGGTGAGGTTATTAGTGAGCATGAGCATGTTACAGCGATTCTTAATGGCCGTTCTTCAGATTTTGAGTCTGTTATTACAGTCGAGGTCCATTTCTGGCTTCGGTCCATTTCTATGTCAAGGGCGTGGTTGATCTTCAGGTTCTTGAATTCAGTGTCAACTTTGTGGCAAAACAGGTCATCTCGTTGACCACTGTTATTATCATTTCGATGCCTCATATAAAAGCACAAAATACAGAGCAACCTGAGGCAAATATGTGTAATTTTGGTGTTGGGCCTCAAGTGCAATCTTGGATGCCCTTGTTCAAGCCTCCAATGCTTGTTTTTAATTCGTCACCTGTTGCAAGTTCACAAGGTGTTTGGTCTTTTTCTCCAGGCCCTTCTCCTTCTTGGTCCAATCCATTTGGTGCAAGTTCTAAGTTGCTTGTGAGTTCTCCTGCTCTAATTCCTAGTCCTCAAGCCTATATTGCTACACCTGAAGTTGTTGGGGACAATGCTTGGTACCCTGATTCTAGCGTAACACATTATCTCACACATGCAACTGCCTCAATAGGCGATAGTGCATCAAACAGTGGTCCGTAAGGTCTATGTTGGTAATGGCAGTGCTATACCTGATATGCATGTTGGGCAATCATCTTTGCTTACTTGTTCTAGACCACTACATATACGTTCTTTGTTGATTGTTCTTGGCATAACCAAGAATCTGTTATCCGTGTCCAAGTTCACAAAGGACAATCAGGTGTTGTTTGAGTTTCTTCCCACTCACTGTCGGGTTCACAATTTGAGAAGCAGAGACGTTCTTCTCCATGGACTGGTTTCTTAATAGACTTTACAAACTGCATCTGAATGGTTCTGTTAAGGCTCCTGCTTCTTCCATTTCAGCTGAATGTTGTGTATTTGAGAAAGTTGATCCTTTAGATGTGTGGCACTCCAGGTTATGCCATCCTTGTTCTCTACACTTGTGAATGCATTGCATCACTGTAATGTTTCTTTTCAATCCAATAAAGATAACTGTGTGTGTTGCATGTCATTTGGGAAAGGAACATAAATTGTCTTTTTCTCAGTCTATGTCTGAGTACACTGCCCCTCTTCAGTTGGTAGCTGCTGATGTGTGGGGACCAGCTCCAGTTCCTTCCAATGGGTTCTCTTACCATGTTGCTTTTACTGATGCCTGCACTTGATACACTAGGGTGTATTTTTTGAAGAAGAAACTGGAAGTGCCATCCATGTTTGTTCAGTTTCAAAGACAAGCGGAAAGGCTTCTGGTTGTAAGCTTAACACTCTTCAAACAGATGGGAGAGGAGCGTTTCAAGCTTTAAAGTCTTACTTGGCACTACATGGTATTTCTCATCGACTTACCTGTCCCTATACCTCTGAACAAAATGGACTGGTTGAATGAAAGCACAGGCAGATTGTTGATAAACAAAATTGACTTACCTGTCCCTATGCTTGCTCATGCTTTCATGCCTCTGACTTATTGGAATGATGCATTTAGCAATGCAGTATCTTTGATAAACAGGTTGCCTTCTCTTCCCTTAGGAAATGTGTCACCCTATGAAAAGCTGTTTAGTGTCAAACCTAACTGTTCTTTCCTTGGAGTTTTCGGTTGTCTTTGCTTTCCTAACCTCAAACCTTATAATGCTAATAAGTTACAGTGTAGATCCACCCAATGTATTTTTCTTGGTTATTCCTCACTACACAAAGGCTATCGTTGTCGTGATAGTACTAGAAAAGTCTACGAGTCTTGTCATGTTACATTTCCTTTCAAAACTGCTTCCAAGTCTGTACCACTCCCTTCCTCTAAACCCTCACATACTTCCTCTACTTTGCTTGTTTTTCCACCGTTGTCTTCCTCTGTGACCACTTCTTCATTTTCCAACAGCTCTCGTGCATCTCTTGTCTCAGCTTCTTTACCTAAACCTTCTAGTTCCTCACCTACAGTTTCTGTGATGACATTATTGTTTTCCAGTATGCTGCTTCTACTTTCTTGCTTTCTCAGTTAGTTTCCTAGCTGCCAAACGGCTTTGACAGTTCGTAGCTATAGTTTTACACATATAAGCCAAATTCAATTTTTTTTCACCATTCCAAGCATCTAAATGTGATAACTGAAAGGTAGACCTCCAAACAAATAAAGTCCAATCCAAACTAATATTCCCTTCAAAATAAGTAATAACAAAGATGATAAGAAATAACCCAAACAGCCAAAACCCAAGAAAACTACAACATTCAACCCATCATCTACCTTACAAGAAAAGGGACCGAACATAACTTGGCAAAAGTTCAAACAAAGCATCGATTTTGGTTTTTCAAACTTCGTAGTGTTTTCTTCTTCACAAAAATCACTCTCAAGATAAGTAATCACTTCTTTTCAGGCAATATATAGCAACAATACATGATAACAACAACAGATTTCCATAAAAGAAAGTTAACTAATAACAATCAAAAACTAATTTCACCGTATATATTTTATTCTCCAAATTTATAATCACAAATGAATTAAAATTAGCATAAAAATCTTACCTTCTTAAAAGTACGGGGACGAGCAGAGGTACCAGCACCTGAAACCATTAAAACATTAGAACAAAACAAAAACAAAGTGAGATTAATGATAAAAAGTTATAAAACCACTTAAGAAAACCACAAAGAATTAAAATATTTCTTTCTGGTCTCTCAATTTGACTCAAAGCTCAAATTTTTAGCCACACTGGTTAAAAGAAACAAAAGTATTTAAACATATTAAGAAAGAAAAAAATGGAATCTAATAATTCATCCACTTAATGCAGAATCATTTCTAAGTTTCTTCAAAACTAAGACTTAAGTTTAAAAATACAAAATTTGAAATTTAAAGTACAAAAAAGAAGAAGAAGATAAAATTCAATACGATAGAACTACCAATCCAACAGTTGAAAGCTTGGTTAGATCAGATACCTTTTAAAACCGAATGGAAATACGCATAAGTACATCACATGCAAACGAATTAAAAAAATACCCAAAAAGCTTCGAATCTAACAATTCATCCTTGAAATTTCAGAGTCATATCTAAGTTCATTAAAACCCAAAACTTAAGTTTAAAAGTAGAAAATTTTTAAGTAAAAATTTCCCTATTTTCTCTATTTAGGAGCTAAAATTTCTCAATCACAGACACACACAAAAAAGAAAAATCAATACGCTAGAGCTACTGATCCAGAAGCTGAAAGCTAGGTTAGATCGAATACCAGAAAAGTGTATTACAATACGTATGAAATACGTACATGCAAAGGAATTAATTAAAAAAGTATATAAATACGTAGAAAAGGAAAGAGGCAGAGTACGTACGGAGCTCTTCAGGAGTGGAGAAGTGGCGGTGACCGGTGGGCTTGCCCTTGAATTTTCCTCTTCCCATTTTAATTTTAATTTTAATATATATTTTCTGATTAAAAATAGAAATGAAGAAGCAGTAGAAGGTGAACGTGAGACCTGAGGCCTGTGACGGGAGATTTGTTTCTTAAGTACATAATTTTATGCCTGTTAAGAATTAGATTCTTACTCTAAAGTTTAAAAAGTTTTAAAAGGGTTTATTGATATAATAAACCCTTAAACTTTTTTTAAAAAATCAATTAAACCTTTTTCAAACTTTTTGTATAATTGAGCTTCAATTAATAAAATTGACTAATTATTCTTTCGAAAAATGTTAATTGTTAGTATTTAACAGTAAATTGACACCTCAATGTTAGGTCGAAAAAAAGTTAAAAAATATTTTAAAATAAGTACAAAGAATTTGGATTAAGTGATTGGATTAAGTGATTGTTCATATTCATTTGAATCTAGATAAACATCTCTCTAGATTCATTCTAGAATTATAAAAACTGTAAATTTTTATTAAAATTCCTAAAAAGTATTAGAAATCCTAAAAAGTATTAGAAATTAATTAAAAACCTGGAAATATTATAAAATTTATAAATAATAATTCATTAAAAATTCATAAAATAATTAGAAAAAAAATAATTTATAAATATTATTAGAAATTAAATAAAACTATAAAAATTATAAAAATAAATTAGTTTTATAAAATTTCATAAAAATTATTCTTCTCATTTTGATTAAATTATTTAACTAATATAACTTATGAAAATTAAAAATGAAAGGAAAAAGTATAAAAATAATTAAGCTCTATTTTATAATATAAATTGTTGATATTCATTTTTTTGGTTTAAAATATAAAAATAACAAATTATATTTAAAAATTTTATAAAATCTTATGATTAATTAATTTCTAATATTTTTTTTATAAATTTCTAATATTTTTTATAATTTTAATGATTTTAATCATTTTTTATTTGTTTTGTAATTCTAAAATGTATTTGGACAAATGGTTGTCCTTAATCAAATGAACCTAAATAGCCATTTGTCTAGATTTATTGTGTACTTATTTTAAAAATAATTTTATGATATTTAAATTTTTTTTTGCTGACGTTGTGTCTATTAACAACAATGTTTATGTTGTCATTAAATACTAATGGTCAACATTAACTAAAGGGCCTATTTAGCCAGTTTTGTTAGTTCAATGACTCAATTGGGTGCAAAAAGTTTGAAGGGTGTAATTGATTGTTTTGAAAATGTAACATCCTATACCTGACTCGAGCACACATGACCCTCACAGCTTTGTTCTTGGGAGCGCCCATACACCCCCAAAAGGCTTCTTACCACTTAAGTATTGCTACCCCTTTATATAGTCCAGGTCTCTCTCATGCTTTGTTGATGTGGGATTCGTTTAAGGTGTTACAATCATATCTCTTAAGGATTCAACATCCTTGTTGAGGTTTGCCCCACCATCGCTCAAGAGGCATAGCGAGTGGTTCTGATACCAATAAATGTAACACCTTAAACCCGGCCTAGAAGTTATATCTAGATTTGGTAATGTTATTATAAGTTCGTTTAAAAACCCAAAATTCGTTGATTTTGAAAAGACATCATTAGATTTTGTCACGTGAAAATCCAACTTGTTTGAAAACACATCTTAGTTTTCTGTTTTTGTAAAATGTTGTTTGTTTACACTTTCTAAAACGTTTTACAGTGAAATTCTTAATGCATTAGGTTTTTAAAAATATCATTTGTTGTTTTGAAAATTCATTGCTTCACAGGCAAACTGAGCGTCATCAATAAAAACGGTTTAAACAATTTTAAATGGAAAACAATAATAAAGTCCAAAACCAAAACAGTCCCAACTGTCTAAACAATTCAAACTTTACAAAAAACCTTAATTCCAAATTTAAGTAAATCAAATATACTAAATTATTAAAACCGAGCTCCCGTTACATCGATCTGCCTAAGTCTGATGGTTACCTGAAAGTGTCAAACAACCAAAAAGTGAGTTTTTTGAAACTCAGTGTGTAACATACAAATTTTTAACAGCATAAATTAGCTAGACAAAAAATATCAAAAATAGAACATATCAGAGTAATACATATGCATAAATATAATCCTACTTCCATCAGCTACACACCAACTCCGATCATCCCAGCACACCATATGGGGTATGAAACACCCATCCAACCCTACACACCACTCAGTGTCGATATGACACTTTTCAGAATATTTGCAGCTTACCTTCCAAATCAATAGGCGAATTATCGCTGTATATAGAAATAGTTGTGGCTGTGCCACCAGATATGGTAGATAATCAAACTGCTCACATTTCCTCCAATACATAAATCTCGTCCCAAATGCAAATACAGAACTAACAAGTATCAAATATGTTTATAATTTACATGCTTATCGTGACAGATACTGTAACGACCCTATAGTCAAGGGTGACTGAAAGTAAATTCTTGGAACTTCATTCCCGTAAATCAGACTCGTAAATATTTATTATAAATATTTACGAAGTTAGTTGTGAAGTTAATTAGGTTTCGATTAAGTAAATTTGCATGAATTAAAAGTTATTATAGTATAAGGACTAAATCGCATATAGAGTAAAAGTTCAATTATAGATTAAAAATCAATTGAGGGATTAAAGTGGTAATTATACCTTTATATTGGGCAGTGGACGGCATTAATGGGGTATTTATATATATAATAGTTAATATATATATGTTATATATTATGAATTATAAAATGAAATTAATATATATAAAGATTATAATAATAATAAAAGTAATAATAATAAAAGAAAGAATAAAGAAAAAGAATTATAAAGACATGCAAAAGTTTGAGAAAGAAAAGAAAGAAGATAAGAAGGGTTAACGCATAGCCTAGGGACTTTTAGGGTTCAAACTTCAATTGGTTAGTCAATTTAGTCTCTTTTCTTGTAATTTTTATATTTTTGGAATTTTGGTGTTTAGTACTAACCGGCCTATGTTGAAATTTTAGCAATTATTAAGATTCTAAATGTTGTTAATGTTGAATAGTTTTAGTATTAGGGATTAAATTGATAGATTTTTAAGCTAGAAATGAAAAAGGATTAAATTGTAAAACAAATAGTAAATTTTGAGCAATAGGGACTAAATTGTAAAAAAATTCAAAATTTAGGGGTTTAATTGAAAGTAAGGAGTTAAATTTAGTTTAAAGTGAAATTTGTATGAGAATATAGTATTAAATATAAAGAATAAAAATTAGTCTCCATTTAGGGAATAAATTGAAATTTAAGCAATTATTGAGTAAAAATTGAAATACTCAATGTGAAATTAAATTGTGTTGTATTGATGTATTTTAATTGTTTTAATTCCATAGCTAACGTCGTACTGAAATCCTCGACTAAAAAGGGTAAGGATAAAATTGACGTCGAATAGCTCGGAATCCACGGTTTGTATTTCTATAAATTCGAACCTAGTTGCCAATTATTAGAATTCGATTTAATGCATTTGGTAAGTGTGTGAGGTGAGTATTTGGCATTTTGATAGTTGATTGAAATGGATTGAATTGGTACATACATTATGAATGTATTGATTATTTGAATTGAAATGAATATATATACAAATATGAGAATTGGATATTGGTTGAATTTGAAATGTGAAATTAAACTCTATTAACTGTATCGGGCTGAGTTGGATATAGATGGCATGCCATAGGATAAGAAGAGTTTAGAGATTTCTTCAACTTTGAGTCGATGAGGTACTAGGTTCCAATTTACTTCGATTTAACCAATGAGACACTAGGTGTCAATTTATATAGCGCTGGGCGCAGTTATTACTTCAGATTCATTCGATAAGGCACTGGGTGCCAAACTGGTGTGTTGGTTGGATCCGTGTATCCGTCTGAGTCCGAATCATGTTAATAGGGGTAAATAAATAATAAAGTTCTATAATTGATATTGAAATGGCATGGTATGAGAAATGGAAGTGATATAGTGAATTGAAAATAGAATGTGAAATATGTTGTAAATACATGGAATATATGAGTTATATACTCATGAACTGAATATGGAATGGATAATGTTATTGTTTAATTGAAATGTGGATTGATATGTGAAAAGCTATTTATATAGCTAGAAATGTGTATTGAGATATTTGTTAAACAAAACAAATATGATAGCATGTGAAATTGAAATAATGGTATATGACAAATACAAGCTTAGACAACATTATGTTCATATAATTCAAATTATGCATTTTTGTATCATTATATTCTTAATTGTTCAGATTATAGAAATATCACTGAGTTTTACTCAATGTACGGTTTTGTTTTCCGTGCACAGGTTAGGTACTTCACTTTTGATAGTCGATTTAGATCCAGCAACAATCCCGACTCAAATGTGGTTATGTTTATCTTTTATGTTGGCATGTACCTAGGATGTCTAGTTGATAGTTATTTGTGGATGAATTGTAAATGAAGCATAAGTGTTATGTTGGTTTGGTATATATATATGTAACCATGTGTTTTTGTTTGAAGCCATAATATGGTATGTTGAATTGAACCAATGCTTTTACTCAATGGTTTGGCATATTTGTAATTTTGATTTGAATGATACATTGATGATATGTTTTGATGATATAAATGTGGTACCAATGAGGGTATATTACTTAGGCACTAGGATGATTATTTTGGGCATGTTCTGAATGTGTTTGATCATGGTTTGAATAGGTTAAACGAATGGTTTTTGAGTTGCTTAATGCCCAAGCAAGTAGAAAATGGTAAACTTGTAGTTTAAGGCACATTTTAGGTCCACATGGCCAGACACAGGCATGTGACTTGGCCGTGTGAGACACACAGCTAGCACACGGGCATGCGAGGCCATTTCAAAGGGTACACGGCTTGGCACACGGGCATATGGCTTGGCTGTGTGACCCAATTCAGTGAGTTACACGGGCACAATCATGGGCTGGGACACGGCCAGGCACACGGGCGTGTGACTTGGTCATGTGAGTCACATGGCCTGGCCACACGGCCGTGTGACCCCTACTGTGAAAATTTTTGTAATTAATTTCCTAAACTTTTAGAATTGTTTCAAATTAGTCCCTACCTATTTTTAAACTATTTTTAAGGTCCCGTAGACTCGTAATAAGGGTTGTGAGAGTAGCTTTTACTCTGAATTGGAATGGATTAGCAAACCTATATTAGGTGTATTCTACTAAAATTATCGAAGATAAATTAAAAAGATAATCGTAGACGGGGTACGGACTAATACTTTGATGCTAATGATTGGAATAGTCTTGTATGTATCCGAATTCGGACATTCTAGAAGGGATAAATAGTGATAAGAGTGTAGACAGTGGAAGACCAAGTTTAGAAATGCATAGCATAATTTATTATTCGAATGTATAATAATCTAGCATGAAAGTATTAGATTGTCGTAATCTGCCCCTGCATATTACAATGTTATTAGTTAATTTATATGTTGATTATGATTGAATTAATTGTTTGATTTGTTAGTAATACTCGTGACCTTAAACCATCGTCGGAGAGGGGTTAGGAGTGTTACAGATATAGAAAATACATAATGTTTTCTTCAGATCGTACAAAGTATATTATAGATTTATTCATATCATTTTAGTTCAGATATGTGAATAAATATTTAAGTTGACACTAGCAAATGGCCATAATTCATGCTTTATGGCTTAATTAATAAAATACAGACCCTATAGAAGGCTTACATTTGATCGAAATGTTGTTTATGACCTCAAGGAAAATTTTAGAATTTTGGTCCCAGACGTCCGTGTGGCGCACATGGTCCATTGGCCTAGACCGTGTAGCTCAACAGTTTGCACATAGCTTGTCACACGATCGTGTGATGTCGGAAGAGTAGTTTTTCAGCTTTCGCTGCTCGTTGTTTTTCATGTTTTCCGTTACACACCTAATTCAATTTTTGCTGCAAATCCAAAGACGAACTCCTAGTACCTATAACCACTATTCAAATGAAATAATTTATAGATTTCCTTCAAATCCAAATGCTAAACTTAATCCAACATCGGTGCTTAAACTTCAACATTGAAAATTCAACTACAATAGCAACAAATTCAGCCATTTACCCTCGAAAGCAACAAATTCACTCAACTAAATCATTAGAGGTGCACCTACTGTGTCAGTATTCTCCCCTAATCGATCATTAACAATGAATAAACACTGTCAAATAATCTCTTCACTTAAAAAGAAACCCCTAATTACTCATCAAAAACAAAAATAACCATTTACCCTAGCTTGAATACTTACCGAAATAGAACAATAAGGATAGAATTGAAAGTCAACGATTTATGAACAGAGCAAAATTGACGAAATAGCAGCAAGAAAACCAAAATCAAACTTGAATTCACTTGGCAAAGAAAAATAGCAAAAACAGCGGTAGATAAAGGAAACAAGAAAAAGTAAAAAGAAGAAATGTGGGGAGATGAAGCAAATTTTATTTTTAACTTATCCTAATCTGTTACCCTTAGAAATTGTAGGACAGGCCATATGTGAACTATTGAGCCACACGATCTGGGCCAATTGGGCCGTGTGGGCCACAAGGGCGTGTGTGAGACTATGTGCCAGATCGTGTGGGCCACATAGGCTGGCCATTTAGGCCGTGTGGGCGCAAAATTCTAAATTTTTTCTAGGGTCGTAAACAACGTTTGGATCGAATGTAAGCCTTTTGTAGGGTCGATTTGTTATTAATTAAGTCATAAAGCATGAATTCTAGTCATTTGCTAGTGCCAAATTAGGTATTTGTTCACATGTCTAAAATGAAATGATATGAATGAATCTATAATATGCTTTGTGAAGAAAAATGTTATGTATTTTCTATATTTGTCACGATAAGCATGTACATCATAAACATATTTGATAGATATTAGTTCTTTATTTGTATTTGGGACGGGATTTATGTATTGGAGGAAGTGTGGGCAGTTTGATTATCTACCATATCTTGTGGCACAACCACAACTATTTTTGTATACGGCGATAGTTCGCCTATTGATTTGGCAGCTAAGCTGCAAATATTCTAAAAAAATGTCATACCAACACTAAGTACTGTGTAAGGTTGGATGGGTGTTTCATACCCCATATCATGTGTTAGGATGGTTGGAGTTGTGTGTAGCAAATGGGGTAGGATTATATTTCTGCATCTGTACTGCTTTGATATGTACTGTTTTTGATATTTCTATCTGGCTAATTTCTATTGTTAAAAAAAATTGTATGTTACACACTAAGTTTCAAAAAACTTTCCTTCTGATTGTTTGACTCTTTCAGGTAACCCTCAGACTTAGGCGGATTGGTGTAACGGGAGCTTGGTTTTAATAATTTGGTATATTTGATTTTATTAAATTTGGAATTAAGGTGTTCTGTAAATTTTGGATTGTTTGGACACTTGGAACTGTTTTATTTTTGGACTTTATTATTGTTTTTCCATTTAAAATTGTTTAAACCGTTTTTATTGATGACGCTCGGTTTCCCTACAAAGTAATGGATTTTCAAAACAACAATGGTGTTTTTCAAAATCTAATGCATTAAGAATTCCACTGTAAACTTATATGTTTTAGAAAGTGTAAACAAACAATGTTTCACAAAAACAAAAAACTAAGATGTGTTTTCAAACAAGTCAGATTTTCACGTAACTTAAGCTAACAACACATTTTTCAAAATCAATAAATTTTGTGTTTTTAAACGAACTTGCAGTAAAATCACCAGATTTGACCATAACGTCTAGTCCGGGTTTGGGGTGTTACATTTCATGGTATCATAGTCAAGTTTTATAACATGTTTTACAACTATATATATTTTTTAAAAGATAAAATAAAATCAATTTTTAACCAACTAATCAAATTTTTTCCTATAGTTTAAACTCATCTACAAGCTTTCTAGAGAAAAACTAACATATTCCTTACGTACACAGAGACTAAAAAACGAGACCTTAAGTAAAAATATCAAGCATTTAACCACCCAACCAATACACATCACATGAAAACAACCAACTACTCAAAATCTAAATTCTTGGGGTGTTACAATAATTCAATTTAACAATTAATACATGCTATGAAGTTCATAGTCTGTTCATAACATGTTTTACAATCATAATAGGGTTTAATATGAGCTTATGAAAGTTCTTTTGATACCCGAGATTGAATAAGGACTAAAATGTAAATTTTGAAAATTAATGGGCTAATACCGCAACTTCAAAGGTTCCAGGTCGTGACACGGCTTATTGACTATCCCTCGTCACGATGTTAAGAACTCAATGTTGTGAAGTGGCTAACTGTGTAACGATTCAAAAAGTTAGTGATGTCGAAAAATATAATTTCAAAACCCAATTTTCATAAACTGAAGTCATAAATATTAGAGAGTTATTATATAAGTGAATTGAATTTTGGATAAGTAATTTAGTCAAAATTGTGTTTAATTAGGGTGTACGGACTAAATTGTAAAATACAATCATTATGAATTTTTAAGTAGAAAGGAATTAATAACCTAAATTTTAATTAACCTAAGGTTTAAAATAGCAATTTGACCTTGCTATTATATAGCTAGTGGAGGATAATTAATTGATTTTAAATAAAATTTATTGACTAAATTAAAGTTAAATAAATAATATTATATACATATAAAGAGATAGTGGAAGAAGAAGAATAATTTCATCATCTTCTTCTTCCAAGACTTGAAACAAAAAAGAAGGAAAAACTTAAGAAACGATTGAAGGTTCAACCTTAACTGGTATGTTCAAATTAGCCATTTTTCTTGTAATTTTTATATTTTTAAGATAATGAGAGCTTGATTTAGTTAGCCCATGTATCAATTTGTAAAAAAGTTAAAGTTTTAAAAAATTTTCATTGTTGATTTCTTGGAGTTTTAGATGTTAAATTGATATATTTTAAGCTTAGATGTGAAAAAAGGTCTAAATCATAAAGCTTAATTGATGGTTTAGTACATTAAGGACTAAAGTGAATAAAATGTGAAATTTACTATAGAAATAAGAAATATGAGGTCCCTAATAAAAAATAGTGAAATCGAATTTCAATTCAGAGTTTTAAATTGAGAATTATGTTAGTCCCGATTTTAGGGGCTAAATTGAATAAATTTAAAAACTTGTATAATTTCATAATTAATTGGGAATTGGTTGATTATTAATAGTACTATATGTTTTATGTTAATCTGTAGCTAACATTAACCAGGATTCGTCGAGAACGAAAGGAAAATCCAAAGTCGTCAACAAGTAGCTTGAAATTTTGGTTTGTATTTCTATTATTTGGAACTCATTTAATTACTATATATTCATGTTATTTTACATTACATATTGTTGAGGTCAGTCATTATTGAATTGAATTATTAAGGATTAGATTGAATATCAAGACAAGGACTAAATAGAATAGAATAGAAAATGGTATGGATTGATTGATATGTGATAATTGGTTTGAAATTGAGTTGTTATATGATGTTTATACAATGTTTATAATGAATTGGATTTTGATTGTGAATGTGGTTGAGAGTGTATGTTGAATTGAGTTGTGTAATGGTATTAAAATTTGAAACTGCGTACTGGTTGAATATAGGAAAAACGAGTACAATATGGAATGTTGAATGGTATGAAATGTATTGATACTGAGGTTGAATTGTAATAAATGGTTACAATGTATAGTGATTCGGTGTTACCTTAATAACGATATTGAGTATCGTTGAATTAGTTGGCATGCTTTAGGTTAAAAAAAATCATTGCTGGGCCATTCGAGATGGTAATATATTGTATAGTGCAAACCATCATTGTCTGACCACTCAGGATGATATAATGAATATAGGTAGTGAAAGGCATTGTTGCTAGACAACCTGGGGTGATGGATCTGTGTATCCATACCGAGTCCGTGTTATGTTAATAGGGGATATAAACTATGAATTGGATGAATGTTGATTAAAAACATGTAAATGTTATTAAATATTACTACACGTGTATAAATAAGATATTCGTTTGTTGATATCATGCGAAAGATCATGTGAACTGATTAAACAGGTTGAGGGTTGATATGAAAGATAATGAATGGTTTGATTCGAATTGGTAATGTAATGTGATGTGATGAAATGTGGCAAAACTGAATAAATATGTAATGTCATTAGTATTGAGATGTTGATATGTTATGTTCATTAGCTTATTTGGTTGAAGTAATACACATGTAATTCATATAATGCATAATTGAGTAAATGTTAATACTTTTATGTGATAATTGATATAAATTGAATTGCCTATGAATTGAATGTTCCATGACAAGTTAGTATGTATGTATATTGAATTAAGGAACTTGCATGAATATAAGCATGTTATATTGTATTGGAACGTGTTTGGCATGAAATTAGTTTGTGACTTGTTTTAAGTTAAATTGAAGTAGATACATATATGATTTATATTGTTTAATTGTTTTGAATCATAGATTTACCACTGAATATTTTGCTTAGCATACAATTTTTGTTTTCTTCATGTGTCGGTAGAGTAGATCTTCAATAGTTCGAGTGGCCATCTCAGCATCCGACGATCGATTCCCGACTTAACAAAGTTTGTCTTAGCTTTATTTTGTGTTAAGAAGGGCATGTACCTAGGTTGAGTCATTTTGGTACAAACTATGTTTATATGCTTTTATATGTTATAATGTTGATTTATTTATTTGGTCAAATGAAAGTATCTTGTAAATAGACTTGAATGTGTTTTGATCTGGAATGAAATGTTATAAAAGTGGATGAATTTAGCGAACTAGAAGAGAATGAGAATTAGAATTGGAATGAGAATGAGAATGGTTAGAATTAATTGTTTTAAATGGTGTAGGCTTAATAGTACATAAGGTTTTAAATGGTATGAAATGATGCTAAAGAGTTAGAATTATTGGTTGGCTGATGTTGGTGTGCACTTGGAAATTTGTTGTTAAAATTACAATTTGTGATTTATGGTAATATTTTAGAGTTTGTATGTGACGTAGTGATGTTGAACGCACGTCGTCACAATGAGCTTTGAAATTTTAAGTTATTGCGACGAGGAACCTTGACATTGTAACACGGACGTGTGGGCCACACAGGCTAGGCTAGTGAAGCCACGTGGGCCCAATTTCTATAAATTTTGCTTAAGGTTGTAAATGAAATACGATTCGAGGTTAGCCATTTTGTAGGGTATGTAATGTGATACGTATGACTGTTAAATGTGAAATATGGTATTTTGTCTCCGTATATGCTACTTTCAAAAGCATGGTAGTATGATATGATATGTAAGCATGTTGAGTTTTGTGATGGCATGTTTCTGTTCTACCATGTTTGTATATGAACATGTGAAATCTGATTATGTTGTTCTGTTTAATTCTAAGACTACTATGTGATTATACTTGTGACATTGTAACAAAACTGATTTGCTTTTGTCAATATTTGATACATCTTTTCTTCAAAGTGTGGAATCCCATGCCTTCTATTTCCTATGTAATACATATTTGCATGTCTTACATACTTTTCATTTAGATTCTGTATTTGCATGCCATATTGCATTGCGTGGGGTTGGGATATTTTTTGAAGGAGGAAGTGTTGGTAGTTTAAATACATATTAATAATCCATCATTGTAACATCCCCCTACCCGAGACCGTCGCCGGAGTTGAGCAGGAGACATTACAAAACATATCTTAGCACTTAAACAATTTTCGTAGTAAACTATCCATCTGCATCACGGTCGCTAAAAAATCATATCTCGAGTTACGAAACTCGAAATATAATTCTGTAAATTTTCCCTGAAAATAGACTCGTATATCTACTAACTAATTTTTTTCTAGTATTTTTGGTCAGGCCAATTAGTACAGTTTATTAGAAAAAGTCTCCCCTGTTTCAGGGTTCAGCTACTCTGACCCTTGTGCACTACGAATCAAATTTCTTCCTGTACAGAAATCCAATGACTATTCCATTTGTTTCAATTAAAAATAGACTCAATAAGGAATCCATACAAATAAAGTTTGAGTCCTAATTCTTAATACACAATTTATGGTGAATTTCTAAATTCAGAACAGGGAATCCAGAAATTGTTCTAACCCTGTTTCACCAAAACGTAAATATCTCATAAAATACAACTCTTTTGCCTATTTTATTTCTTCCATATAAAAATAGATTCATTAAGATTCAATTAAAAATTTTATTCATTATCTAATTCACTTTATAATATTTTTGGTATATTTTCAAAGTTGGAATACCGCTACTATCCAAATCTGTTTTAGTATAAAATGTTGATAACTAAGTTTATTCATTTCTTCTCTCTACAATATTTACCAACACTTCCTCTTATTACTCTTCACTAACATATCAACACATACCATACTTAAGGTTTTGGTAACATTTACAAAACATACCAAAATATCACTTAACAACTTAAATACTTTCAAAATGACCAAAAGACATCCTAGGTACAATGCCATTTTCCAAAAAGATAGAAACTTCACCAATTTGAGTTTGGGGATCGGCTTGTATGCTGAGTTCTTATACTTTCGTACCTAGCCTGCGCACAGAAACAAACTGTACGCTGAGAATACTCTCAGTGGTATTTCTATAAACAATAGCTTAATTAACTTTAAAACATGGTAGTTCAAACACATCATTGCTATTATTCAATATCAATCAGTACTTTAATAACCTTTACTTTATTTACCCTTATTAACATAACTCAGACACTGACGGATACACGGATCCAACCTACACTCCGGGATAAGCACATAGTGCTTCATCGAAATAAATCTGGAACTTTAACATTATAGTACACAAAGTACTTCATCGGAACAAATCCGAAACTTTAACAGTAGTCGACACATAGTGTCTCATCGACTCAATGTCGAAATATCCCAATACTTTCAATTCCTATGCCATGTCAACTTTATCCGACTAGCCCGACACTGTTAATAGGGTATTCAAAATCACATTCATTTCAATATGATAAAAATACTTACCTCATTCACATTTTCATACAATATAAATATCAAATATAACAATAACGATTAAGCTCGGTTTATAGAAATACAAACCACTATTTATCGAATTTAATCGATATCTTCGTTCACTTTCTCTTTTCCCTTCTTTGATGACATATCCGGTGCTACTTTTGCTACTAACAATCATACAATTAAAAATCATCAATATATTAATTCATAAAACACATTTTCACTTTCTACCAAACTTTTACAAAAATGCCAATTTCGTCCTTTTTCCATTACTAATATTTTTTTCTTTAACTTAAGCTTCATATTCTCTTTTAATCAACTCATTAACAATTTCTAACTCATAAAATTCATTATAAAACATAAATTTTGATCTCTATTCAACTTAGTCCTTATTTAAACCTAGCTTAGAAATTCCTTTAACTAATCACTTCTAACTTCAATTTCTATCAATTGTTACCATAAAACCTCAATTTATTCAACTAAATCAATATCTAAAAGTTCTCTATTTTTCTTCATTTTAACCTCATACATGTAGAATTTTGAATTAGGCATCCATAAATATAAAAATCATAAGAAAATGAGCTAAAACAACTTACCAATCAAGCTTTAAGTCCTTAAACCTTAAATTTCCCTTTTCTATTTCTTTCTTTCTTTCCTTCTTTCTTTCTCACGTTTGCTCTATGTAACTTTTCTATCTTTCTTTCTTTTTTTTAACTTACTCATAAATCTATATTCAATATAATAATTTTAATAATATAATATTATTCTAATAAAATAACTTAATCTATAAGAAAAACTACTTTAACACATTTAATATCTTTACCAACTATTACACATGTTATTCAATATTAACACACACATGTCACTTAGGGTCTAATTGCTAGATTAGTCCCTTTATTAATCTTTAATCTATAATTAAACTTTTATTCCTTATGCAATTTAGCCCTTTAAACTAAATTCAAGCTACTTCACTTAATCAAACATGAATCAACCACTCAACTATAATTCATAAATATTTCTAATAAATATTAATGAATTAATTTCACGGAAACAGTACTCAAGACTCAATTTCCGATACCGTAACTTTCAGTTCATTACAATCATTGCCGGACAACTTAGAGTGGTGGGTCATCGTTGTCGAACAACCTGGGATAACTTAATTGGTAGTTTAACCATATATCTGTTCTGACAGCTTGACTGCAATACTGGTGGATTGACCACACTTATTTGATTCTGGTGGATTACTACACTATTTTAGGCAGCTTGACTGCATTATTCTAAAAAGTGACATACGGTCACTTAAAGGTGTGTGGGGTTGGATAGGTATTTATTTACCCTAATTAGTGTGTAGGGATGGACAGAGTTGGTGTGTAGCGAATGATGGTAGGATCTGAATCTGAATCTACATCTGCATAAGTAACTGATCTTGTTACTGAGTTTCCATCTATAACTAAATTAGTATCTGTATCTGCATCTGTAACAGAATTTGTATAAGTATTTGCATCTGCAACTGAATTTGTAATTGATTTGTCTGTTATTGTCACACCCATAACTCATTTTCATTGCCGAAACAGGATTACAGAGTATTATTGTAAAAATGAAACATTTCATAACAAATAGCTTTCAATTATCAAACTGATTTAATAAATTCATATATAATTCAAAATGGAACAAGTCATACAATTACAGGCCTTAGAGCCTATGAGGCCTTAGAAACGATTTAGGAATAATCGGGGACCAATTCGAAACAAATTAGAAAATTCAGAGAAAAATTAAAAATTTCAAATAAGGGTCACACGATCATGTGATAGGATATAGACCGCATGGTGTAGAGGCATGACCGTGTCGCTACCTGTGTGCCAAACCTTGTAGCTTTTGAAATAACTCCACACGGCCATGTCACTAGCCGCGTGCTAACCTGTGTAGCATTGAAAGTACCCTCACATGACCGTGTCGAAGACCATGTGCTAGCCTGTATTGCACTGATGTTGGGTCACACAGTCGTGTTGGAACTGTGTGTCAGCTCGTGTGAAAATTGCACCTAACAAGCTCAGGAGACACGCTCATGTGGGCTTCCCGTGTACATCACATCTTATTCTTCATTCTATTTCCTAACAGCCTAAATCAATCCATACCACATCATTTCAACACCTTAAAACACATCATAGAGAACCAAAATATACCAAATATACTCATCCAATCTTACTCAAAATGTCTTTCAAATTCACATCACATGGTACCTATAGTCTGTATCTCTTTAAACAAACATACAAACCACAATACACACATTAACTTTGCTTACCTTGACCACAAACACAATGCCAAGATCCAAACTAGAAACTACCATTTATGATCAAACATTTAGGCACAACTTAAGATGTTAGGGTAGCATACCATAAGGAATTCTAAAATTTATAACATCATGAATGTAGACACTCAATTTTGCTCGGCCCATTTCAGTATTTAAAATAATAAACCCCAAAAAATAAAAATAAAACAAAGTCCAAGTCCAGTACAAAATTACAAACATATAATTTGGCCCAATCGGAATGGCCCATTACTTGAAAAGATTTAAGGTCCATCTATAAGCTTGACTCATATGGAAATATAATCTTTAAGGATATGCAATCTCAGATATGATATACAATCTTAGATATGATATGCAATCTTAGATATGATATGCAATCTTGAAGATATGATCTTGTAATCTTGGAGATTTAATTTGTAGATATCCTTTAATCTTAACCGTTGATGTAATTGATCTATATCGTTAGATTTGGGGAGGCTCAACTATAAATAGAGGCCTCTCCCTTCATTGTAAATCAATTGAGTTTTGGGAAGCAATAAGAATTCTTGAGAGCATTCACTCAAATTTCTCTCCCTCTTGCGTTCTTACTCTCTGTGGTTTGTTCTTATTTTATTCTTCGTCTATCTTAGTTTTTCAACCTTTTTTTATTTTAATTTCTTCAATTTTCAAATATGCATATTTATTCCTATCTTTTATACATTTGATTATTTATTTTATATATTATAATATTTGTAACGGCCTAATTTTCAGTGGTGTCGGAAATGGTGATTTGAGATCACTAAATTCGACAAATAAGATTGAACAAGATAGTAATTTAATATTTATGAGTCAAGTAAGAATTTAGAAGAATTTGTGAAATGGTGAAATTAGTGAATTAAAAGAATTTATTAGGTCAAACGGGTCAAAAATGAGGTATCGAGACCTCCAAGTTGAAAATCGAGCTATAAATATTTTTATAAATATTTATGGAGTGTCCTTGATTTAGTATTAAGGTTTCGTTAGAAAATTTTAACGTTTGGATGGCTAATTAATTAAAAGGACTAAATTGAAAATAGCGCAAAATTTGTTAAATTGTGAGTAAATAGCTTAAGTATTTAAAAAGATGGATTTAAAGAGCAATTAGACCCAAAGGTTAGTGGCTGGACGGTTTGGGTATGAAATAAGCAAGAAAACAATGTGAACAAGGGGCAAAATTGGAAATAGCATAAAAGTTAATAGTTAAATAATGATGTAATTGAAAAATCTAGACATTTCTTCATATTTTCTCAGCCAAAACGCCATAGAAGGTCTGGAGAAAGCTGGTTTTTCATATTTTTACATCATGTGAGTTTAATTCTTACTTTTCTTGATAATTTTTATGTTTCTATGACTTTTACAATTAGGTCCACTTGTAGAATTCATTAGTTTTTGATTTTATGGGTGAAATTGGAAGTTACCCTGGATGGATAAGGGAATTTTATGATGAATTATTATGAAATTTAAGTTCTAATTTCATATTAAGGTGGTTTTATTAAGTGATTTTGATAGGAAATGATATTTAGGACCTAATTGTGAAAAAGTTATGAATTGAAGGTTTCTGTTGAAATTAAGAATATAAAAGGTTTTGAAATAGTTTATGATGATAAAATAAAGTGTTAATTGAGAAAAATTAGTTCAATTGATGGGTGAATTGAGCAGGGACTAAATTGTGAAAACTGTAAATTTTGGGGTAAAAGTGCAATTTCGAAATTTGAACAGCATAAATTGTGAAGTGAAATAGAATTGAAATGGATGCTAATGAAGGAATGATTTTATAATTATAGATCAAGAAAACGAACTGAATCGTGGAAAGGAGAAAATTCAAGAATAGTCCCTGAATTTCTACGACTTTTGCAAATTAGTCCAGGTAAGTTCATATGGCAAAGTTCAATGTTTTGATATGAAAATCTTATGATTGTTAAAGTATTTTATTGTTGATGAATACTATCAATTTGCATTAACTAATAAATAATGTGTAACTAAAAGTACAAATTAGTAGGAACAATGGATTTGAGTGCTTCTATGCTGTGACCCTGATGAATTGACGAAAAATATGTGATAAGTGCGCCCGTTTAAGACCATAGCTGGGCTATGGCATCGGTACAATGTGATAATGTGACTCCGTATAAGACCATAGCTGGGCTATGGCATCGGTATAATGTGATAATGTGATTCCGTATAAGACCATGTCTGGGATATGGCTTCGGTATGATATGTGAACCGTGTAAGGCCATGGCAAGGCTATGGCTTCGGTGTGTGATGCGTAACAATGTGAAAGTCCATAGTTTACTACGGCAATGTGATAATGAATCACTCAATTCCCTTATTGTTCCCTAATTTGACAATGAAGTAAATGAGAAATGGGCCTAAGGGAGTTAAATTGTGAGTAGCCATATGGAAATTATTCCAATGAGTTATTAATGAAATTGTGATTTGGAGGATGAAATAGTTAAACTAATAGATATATGATTGTGTACGATATTTGATATGATTTGTGTTTTTATGCCTATGAGCTTACTAAGCTTCAATAAGCTTACTTGTGTGTGTTTAATATTTTTATGTAGATTGACTTGAAGTGAAGTGGGTAGATCGGATCAACACAACAGGGCACACTATTCAGATCAATTCCGGTAGTTTTTGTTTTATGTTTAAAGATTTATATGGCATGTATAGAGTTTGAATGAATTGAAGTAAAGATGTTATAAACTAGTTAACAATATTTGTACTAAAACAGTTTTTGGTAAGTAGCAGTAGTTTGACTTTGAAAAATCACTAAAAATATTAGAAATGGAATTAAATAATGAATAAGTTATGGAATCGAATCTTGATGAGTCTATTTTCATATGGAAGAAGCAAAACAAATATATGAGCTATATTTTATGAGATGTTTAAATTTTTGTGAAACAGGGCCAGAGCGATTTTTGGATCCCCTGTTCTGACTTTGGAAATTCACCATAAATTTTAAAAAGATAATTAGAAGTCATACTTTATATGTACAGATTCCTTATTGAGTCTAGTTTTATTAGAGACAAACGGCATAGTCATTGAAACTCTGTACAGAGAGATATCTGATTCGTAATATACAAAGGTCAGAGTAGTCAAACCCTGAAATAGGGGAGATTTTAACTAATAAACTGTACTAATTGACTTGACCAAAAATTCTAGAAAAAAATTGGTAAGTATATATATGAGTATAAATTCAGGGAAAATTTACGGATTTGAATTTCGAGTTTTATAACTCGAGATATGAATTATTTAGCAACTATGATGCAGTTGGACAGCTTGTCTGAAAAGTATGATATAAATTATCTAAATTTGGTTAAGTGCTCAAATAAGTTTAGTAGTGCCTTGTGCTCGACTCCGGCAACGGTCTCGGGTAAGGGGCGTTACAATATTTAACCTTTTATATAGTTTATTTTCAAATATATATTTTGTATGCATGTATATATATTATATTATCATTTCATGTATTTTGAACTATTGCATTATATTTTTATAATTTGTAAATGTTTTATTTATTCATTTTTTTAGTGTATGTCATTTATCTTATTTGTGTATAGTTTCATTTTTTATATGCTATGTTTAATTATTTCTTTTATGTGCTATTTTATGATATATATTGTTGTATAATTTTTGCATGTATTATGTTTTTCTTTTAGTTTACTTATGTTTTTTTTATCTTATATTAGTATGATTTTTTATTAAACGTATGTTCATGTTATTTAGTTTTGTCTTAATGATATTATTTATGTTTGTATGGAAATGTTAGAATATTTTGTACATCTATGCTTCATGATGCATTAATATGTCATCCTAAAACGTCATTTAAAATAATATTCCAAGGTTTTTTTTAAAAAAATAAAAGGCAATGCTTGATGTTTGGAAACTTCGAGAAAGGTAGTGCCCTAACTTATTGGGTTGCAACTTTTCTCGTTGAGTTCGAATAGTCAAGTACCCTTCTAAGTTTTTAAGGTTTTTTTTTAAAGTGCAAGCAACTATCTCGGAATTTCAAGGCGTTGTGTCCTAACTTACTAGATATGGCGTTTTGTTGTTTCGAGATATAGATTTCCAAAAAGGCTAACTTAGTGTCAAATATTTTAAAAATATTGTGTCCTAACTTATTGGATGTAATATTTTGATTCATTTGATAAAAGTGAACCTTAATTTTCAAAATAAAAAATATTAAAAGAGGACTGCATCTTAAAATTTTTTAAATTTCCGACATTTAAGACACTTGATAATCAATTAGGTACCAATTTTTTGGGCGTTACGAGGGTGCTAACCCTTCCTCGTACGTAACCGACTTCCGAATCTGTTTTCTTGACTTTTGTAGACCAAAATTAATGTTTTAAAACAAAACATTTTATAAGGTGATCCAATCACACCTAAAAAGATTGGTGGCGACTCCCGTTTTTTTTTTTTAAAGTCGATTCCCATTTTCCTAAAACTCAATTTAAAAATGGTTTCGACAGCTTGGCGACTCCACTAGGGACTAATAAGAGAGTCAAGCCGTGTAATTGATTATCTCTTGTCTTAATGTTGGAAATTAAAAATTTTAAAATTTAATTCTTTTTGCATTACATGTGTTTGTATTATTGCATGTGTTGCTATATCCTGATACGCATTGCATTTGCATGACCGTTGTGGTCACACCCTTAAGTGGGAGTGAGAAGCTATGCCTTCATGAGGTTTTCGCCTCCGTGCAGGATAGTGGATCACTTTCGGGATACATCCGTACCTATGGTTTCGTGAGATTTTCATCTCCGTGTTGCCATAGGGAAATGTATTCCCCTGAACTGAACTCGATTCAAATGAGCCTAT